>NC_045964.1:38120634-38283972 GCF_010909765.2 Amblyraja radiata | reverse complement strand
ATCAACATGCACCTAACCTCTGCAATTTAAATTCAGATCAGTTCTATTGATCAAATGTTCAGATGAATGAATCATATTTCCAACACATCTGGGTAGACTAAACGTAGTTTATAATGGCTGTAAAACCATTTCAAATGATTCAACAAAAATTGACAATCTTAAACAACTGCGATTAATCCAGTTTTATCACAGTACAGGTACCATGATTGAATGAAAGTGGAATTTGACACCCTTGAATGGATCCAATTTCATTGCGGGGAGATTAGTTTATGCTACCAGGTAAAGTTTAAATTATTTTTTGCAGAAGGGCATGCATCGCAGATGTACAGTTGGGAGGGTATGGCGGGGGAGGGGGGGGGGGGGGGATTAAAACAGGCGAAGCTGACATGGGCGAGATAAGGCTCATTGGAGAGATAAGGCTCATTGGAGAGATAAGGCATAGAGCAATTTCTATATAATGGGTCTGACTCAGAGTGCATTGATCAGCATTTGGAAATATGATTTTGTTGTTGTCACAAAGACATAGCGAAGGAAGGGCAATTCAACACTTCAGGATGTAGAATCTGCAGGTGTGACAAAAGGTACGTAAAAGAGAAGGTGGCATTGTCGTATTGGTTAAGATGTTCATTATTGCAGTAATAAGTGAGAATCTCTAAGGCTCTTCAAATGCGGTTATGATGGTGGAATTGAGGATCAAAAATGTGACCATCGCATTGTTGGGGCATACTGCAGGCCTCCTAACAGTCACCAGAAAGTAAAGGAACAAGTACATACACAAACTACGAATAGATGTAAGAGTAATAGTGTCATTACAGTCAGCAATTTAACCTTCACCAGTATTATCTGGGATAGCCTTAGTGTGAAAGGCATAGATGGGATGGGAATTTTAAAGTGCGCCCATGAGAGCTATTTGAGCCAATACTTGGGTAGTCTACAAGAGATGAGGCAGGGCTGGAACTAATTTGAGGGAATGTCGAGGTTATAATATCGGCGGAAATGCATTAACCTATCATGCATCTCTAAAACTAAACTAACTGAAAAATCGGAGAGGTCCTTCATCAAGAGCGTTGAGGAGAGAGAGATTAAGATAGAGCAAAGTAGGGGCTTGTTGAGATGTATGCCAGACAGTTATAGGAGGCAAGGGAAGAGATCGTTAGAGATCTGACAGAGGTTTCATAACCTTTACTGATTAAAGGTGAAGTGCCAGATGGTTAGAGAAGTGTAAAGGTGGTCTTATTCAAGAAAGACAGCAGCAGTAAACCAAATAATGACAGGAGAGTGAGTCAAATGTATGTGGTAAAGAAGTAATTGGAAAAAGAGTGCTGATGCACGGGGTTTGATTTTGAGCATTTCCAGCGTTTTCTGTTTTTGTTACTTTTTAAAATGACAGCAGATGGAGAAATGTGGATATTCAAAAGTGTAATTTTATGCAAGTACTGAAAGCGAACATGCAGGTGGAACTGGTAATTAAGGTAGCATTTGATTTGTTGGCCTTCGATATGAATAGATTTGGTTGTAGGAGTAATGCTGTTATACTGTAATAATATAGGGCATTGAAACAATACAAGAGGTACAATGTACAGTTTTGGTTTCCTTCACTAAAGGGTAGACTTGCCATAAAGGGAGTGCCACAAAGGAATTGACAGACTATGGGATGATGGATGTGCAGTACAAAGATTAGGTAGACTGGGCTAGTACTCTCTCAAATTTGGAAGAATGAAGGGCATACTCATTCGAAACTTACAAAATGTTTACAGGGCTTGGAGTGAATGCATGAAGAATGTTTCACTGTTGGGAACCTACACAAGTGCAGCATTAATTGCCTATTCCTATGCCCAATTAACCAGAACTATTATTTCTGGTAAAAGTCCTCCCACAGTGTTTTGGAGTATTGATATCTGGAGTTTGAGCTCGGTGATGATGAAGGAATGGTGATACACTTGCAAATCAGGATGGTGTGGCACTTGATTGTGCCAGTCAGACACTGCAACCTGCATAGTGTCTCCATGCAGATGCAAGAGACAGCAAATGCTAGAATTTTGAGCAAAACACAAACTGCTGAGTTCCTCCAGCATGTCAGGCAGCATCTATGGAGGGACTGGGCAGGCAACATTGTAGATCAGGGCCCTTATTCAGACTGAATAAGTCGTCTGTGCATTCCCGCCAGCGATGCTGCCTGACGCACTAAGTTCCTCCAGCACTTTGTGTTTTGCTCTAGTGTTCCCATGTAGCTGTTGCTCTTCACCTGACAAAGAAAACTCAAGAAGCAGCATTAACTACCTGTGGTTAACTAAAGAAATTATGGGTGGAAGCAAATTGAAAATATGACAGAGCAGCAAAGATCAGTGACAGGACAGAGATTTAAGAAATTTTTAAAGGCCAGCCAAGGATGAATTAAAAAAAATATACAGAGTGTGGGAGTAAACTATCAAATAACATAATATAGGAGCTTACACAGTTACGTAAGGAAAAGCACAGCTAATTGTTGGTCCTTCGGCAAAGGTGAGTATGATTAATAGAGAAAAGAGGGAAATTCTGAATTGGACACTTTATGAACAGAAGAGAAACAGTTCCCAGCGAAGCAATTCCACGCATTTCTCTCTACCTCAATCTCTCATACAAATACTCATCATCTATTTTTATGATTAACCCGAGTTAAAGGATAATTTACAGAAACTGTTTAATCTACAGTGACCAATTAACTGTTTGTCTTGACTGTTAAATCAGTGGAGTGTCACAGGATCGGGGGGGGGGGGGGGAAGGGGGGGTTCAACTATTTATAATCTATGTGAAGAGCTTGGATAAACGGACATATTGTATTGTAACCACATTTTCTGACAATATAACAGCGAGTGGGTTAGCAGGAGACAGATGCAGAGCTGGTATTGAGTTCCGTCAGTGATTTCTTGATGGGATTTGAAGTGAATTAATTGGCTGCACAGGCTTTTGTAATATTTTTTCTGTATTTGTACAATACAAAAAAAAATCATCTGTTTTGTTTTCAAAACAGATGCACATTTTTCTGGATATTATAGGGAATCAAAGGATCTTTCAACAATGCAGTTAATTGGAGCCGAGGTTGAAGATCAGGCTCGATCTTGATATATGGTGAAGCAGACTCGAAGGGCCAGCTGGCCTACCTCTGCTCCTAGTTTTTATGTTACAGCTTTTATACGTGAATCCCAGTCTGAGAATGTTGTGAATCCATTGGCTACTAAGTCGGCTTTTCATTTCACTAGCTTGTGTACTGGTTTAACACACATCTCTGCAGCAGAAGAAAATAAGTAATAGCTGATCATAGAGCAGACGTGCTAACAACTGTGAATGGGTGTGTCTGCTAGAGTAATCTATAATGGATACGTTAAAGTCACAGAATATTTAAATGCAATGGTGGTGTAAATATTAACTTGCCTGTTCTGAGTGGGTCAAGGAAGAAGAAAAATTTTCTGACAGCTGTGCAAACATAAAATGAATAGAAGGACTTCTCTAAACCATCAAGCTGCGGTAAAGTGGGAATCAGCTCCAAAATATAATTCTCCAGATCCTGTTGGTATAATGTAGCATGGCGTCAATATTTCATACAATCCAACACATCACAAAAATGAGAATCATATTAAATTAACTGCTAAATCTGGACACAAGGTCGGAGGATACTTACAGATTCACGGAGATATCCTTGACCTGCCACATCATACAAACTGAGACCTATTCTTGTCTGATGTAGCCAAACTATAATGCAAAGATTTAGTAAGTTATAAATAAATTAATATTCAGTTAAAAAATGATGCTTGTAATCTAAGAGTTTGAAATACAATACCACTCGCTACCTTTTCGCATGACATAGTTGAAGAACTGCATTATAGAAATCCTTCCATATGGGTCATTGTGCAGAAGTTTTGCAAATATTTTAGCTGCAAAGAACTGTCTGTGGAAAATCATTAAAATGCAATGTGAAAATGATAATTATAAACACTAATAAATTAAAAAATGCCAGTGGATCAACATTTGAAGTAACTGCTTAGATGAAGTATGTGAAATGTGTGATTTCTGTTTCCAATATGTACTGCAGATTGTTAATTTTATTTTATACTATATTTGTGATATACATGAGGATTTGCATTTAGCATGTGAATATTACTATGGCAAATGGTCTTGCTATATTCATGTTTTGCGAGTGAGTAGATTTAGCAATTATCTTAATTTAATCCAGATCAAGACTGAAACTGTTATATATTGCTAAATAAAGTCGTTTTAATTGTAACCATTTATCATTAACACTGGACAGTCTGCATGTAGGAAAGTGGTACTATTAAAATAGCTGGGGCTTCTTGTTTGTTTAACTCTAAGGATTTGTACAAGAAGCACTTACTTGCATTTCTGCCCTGCCTTTTCTTTGACTTCCAGAAAATTTTCATAATTAATCATTGCTTCCTCTCCTATCAACGGAGGGGTTTGATGTTTGTCTAGGAGGAACCATAGATTCTACAAAACAAAATTAAATTAAACAAAATTATACTTGATTATTTGAAACGCAAAGTAGTCAGTAAGGAACCTGGAATACAGGTTTGGTATTGGTGAGTTGAGATCATGTTGTCAAAGAGGAGATGCTGGTGGTCTTAAAGCACATAGACGTGGATAAATCCCAAGGGCCTGAACAAGTGTGTCCTTGGGCATTGTGGGAAACCTAGGAGGAAAGTGCTGGGGTCCTAGCAGACATTTGCAACATTGTTAGCCATGGGCCGGGTACTGGAAGACTGGGGGGTGGCTAGTTGTGTCCTCATTTGAGAAGGGGTGCAAGGAGAAGCCAAGGAACTATAGGGTGGTGACTCACATCAGTGATAATAAAGGGGATTCTGAGAAACAGAATCTATCTGCATTTGGATAAGGACTGATTAGAGACAGTGCATGACTTTGTATGTCAGAAATCATGCCTCACAAATTTGACTGAATTTTTTGAAGAGATGACTATGCGGATTGACGAGCGCAGGATTGTAGACATTGTCAACATGGACTTTAGAAAATCTTTTGACAAGGTCCCAAATAATAGGCTGCTACAATTATCTCAAACATACAAACATAAAACAGGGGGGCGCCGTCCTGTGTGGTATGGCTGCCCAGCCTGCAGCTGTCTGTTTTTCATCTTTTTTCTTATTTTTAGTTAGTTGAGTGTTTTGTTTTTAGGAGTTCTAGCCTATTTTATGTGGGGGGGTGGGGGGGGGAAACTACCTTTCAGGGTCCCTACCTGGTCGGAGAGGCAGCTTTTCTCCGGGCTGCACCGTCGACCCGTCCTCGCGGCCTACCAGCGGGCCTGGAGCGGCGTTTCCTGAGGGGACCGCCCAGAACCTTGGCTTCGGCAGCGGCACAGCGCTGGAGCGCTATCGCGGAGCAGAGCGGGCGATGCCTTGCCCGGGTCACCGCGCTGGAGCTCCGGTGAGCTGAAGACCGCCGAGTAAAACATCGCGGAGCTGCGGGACTGTGGAGCGGCCAGCTGCGGGCGGCGGCGCTGAACTTTACACCGGGAGTCTGGGATCTCGCGACGAGATCGCCAGTAGTGGAGCTCCATCCGGCGCGGCCTTGTTGGCTTCGGAAGCCGCGGTCTCCGGTAAGGGAAGCGGCCGTTCCAGGGATCCCACGCTGCTGAGAAGATTCTCCTGACGCCGGAGTACAATCACCCGGCGAGAACGGCCTGGAACATCGAGCCTCCGTAGTGGCCTCAATAGGCCCGACTATGGGTGGACATGGGATGGGACTGGACTTTGTGCCTTCCCTCATAATCGGAATCATTGTGGGGGGAAGTTTTTTTATGTTAAAGTTCTTTATTATTGTTATGTTTGTATTCTTTTTTCTGTGCTGCACTGGCAACAAGAATTTCACTACACCTAGGTGTATGTGACTAATAAACAAACCTTTGATAAAATGCATTCTCTAGTGTCTATGAGTCTATTATGACTGTGAGTCAAGTTTGAGTCCAGTACCACTGTACTCATGATGACGTCCATGATTATTTCAAAACTCGTAACCTGGCCTGCTGCAATTAGATTAACTTCATTTTCATTTTGAACATATCAGTCTGCAATTCTACATTCTCCTGTAAGTAATGTATATTAGATAAACAAAATGTTATTTTACATAGATCTTTGCAATATCTAAATTGTATTTTATCTGGTGTCAAAAAAAGGGTTCTGATGGTATATATTACTGATGTGGAGACTACAAATTTATATTTCATCCTGACTGAACAACAGATTAAAGCAACAAAAATATTCATGGTTTCCAATCAAAAGAATATCAACCTATTGTGAGAATGATTAGTGCGAGGGTTATAAACCCACATATCTCTATCCATTTAACTACTGAAATGCAAGTTCTCGAAATAAAGTGTGAAATTAAACTTAAATTACCTTTGCTACATCCTAGCAGGAGTTCCTCAGAGCAATATCCTAGGTCTAATCATTTTTAGATGCTTGATCAAAAAGTCAGGGGATTTTTGCTGAGCATTAATTATATTCAATTCCATTCGTTGACACTTCAGAAAATGAAGTAGTCCATACCTGTACAACACTCAGACAACATTTAGACACAAGATAATAAGTAGCAATGTTTGCATCACAACAGCAGCAGACAACGTCTGTCAAGAAAGAGTGCAATGCATCCACATTGACATTACCATTGTCAAGTCCCCCAATTAAATATTTTTGACGAGAACCAGCCACTAATTTTCATGGTTAAAAAGGTTACAGAGTATCCAGCAAGTCACTTCCTGCTGCTCCAAAGCCTTTTAATCGCCCACATAACACAATGATTTGCCTGGATGTGTGCAACTCCAACAATCTAGCAACTCAACATTATCCAAGACAAAAAAAGACAAAAAGTGCAGGAGTAACGCAATACTCAGTAGGTCATGCAGCATCTCCGGAAAACATGGGTAGGTGATGTTTCAGATTGGGATCCTTTTTCAGGCTGTTTATGGTAGGGAGGGAGAAAACGGGAAGAGATGAAGGGCAGGATAAAACCTGGCGAGTGATGGGTGGATAAAGGTGAAAGGGGGAGTTGATAGGCAGATTGTTGGACAAAAGTCTGAGATGAAAAGACAGAAGGTATGAGATAAAGATGCAAGAAGAGGTGTGAATTGTGAAGGAAAGGAGGGAATATAGGTGGAATGGGAAAAATGGATGGCAAGTCTAGGAGGGCCACAGGGAAGAGAGTGGTGGAGGGTTTGTTTGTAGGCTAGTTACCTAGAATTGGAGAATTCTATGTTCATACCATTAGATTGTACAAGACAAAGCAGCCCATTTGACTGATACCCCCAAACCACCACGTTAAATATAAATTTTCTTTAGCATCTACAAAATGTATCGCAGTCGTATGCCTAGACTGCGACGGGGTCGTACAAACCCATGATCTAAACCACTAATCGAGGACAAGCAAGCAAATGCAAGTAAACACACTACCTGCGTGACCATGACCAATTCACATCCCGACTTGCAAATACACTGCTAACCTTTCAATGGCATGAGATAAATCCAGGAATACTGTACCCATCAACATTTCTGTTCGCCAGAAGGGCAGCCCGCGTTCAAGAAAGCACCTCACAAATTCTTCTCAGGGGCTTTACAGTTGGACAATAAATATAGGTCTTGCTGCTGACACCCATGTTTCACAACATTAATTAATAATAAAAATAAACCCATACCGAAGACAAGTTGAATCTGGCTTTGGCAACTGTCATAACATTAAAATAAAGTTAGTTAAGATTCATTCGGCATTTTTCTTTTGCTGGGAAGAAACAATATCAGTTAACATTATTTGGCCAATTTAAAACAAAGCTACTGTACTCTCAAAGGTTCTTCCTTCTTTGCTTCTGAAATATTTAATAACTAAGTATGCCAATGAAGCAAATGCCAAATATTAATCATGTTATTGTTTTTTCTCCAATATAATTATAATGCAATCTTATTTCAATCATTTTAAAAATAAAAGGTTTTCATACCTGCAGCTCTTCATTATCTAACAGTTCTCTGCTTTTTCTTTGAAGAAATACTGCCCTAGATTCTTCTCTTAATTTCTGCAACAAGATTTCATCTTCAGCTGGAAGCTTATGTGGCATTGGAAGAAAGTTTGGAAATGTTAGTTTGCCCTCAACAAAATAGTCACCATTAGGAAATGAAGAAAATAAACTAAGTTTTGAAGCCAAAGGAACTATTTAAAACATTAAAATAGAAGTTATTCTAAAAACAGTAAAACTTTCGAACTTAAATTTAAGTGAAAGAAAATACATTTTACTATTTTTCAAGACAGATCAGATACAGTGCCCTCCATAATGTTTGGGACAAAGACCCATCATTTATTTATTGGTCTCTGTACTCCACAATTTGAGATTTGTAATAGAAAAAAAATCACATGTGGTTAAATCACACATTTTCAGATTTTAAAGGGCCTGTCCCACTTATTTCACCATCATTCACTGACGTTTCAGGGTCGCCGAAAGATTTTGAACATTTCAAAATCCAGCGGCGACAAAAAAAATGTTGCGACTTGAGGAAACACCGTGTGTCAATACGTCATTACGCCGCGTCACGTCGCAATTTTTTCGGTGACCTGATATGCCGAAAAAAATCGCTAAGTGGGACAGGGCCTTAAAGGACAGTGTAAAAATACAAGAGAAGAAGTATAACATAGCAAAGATGAGCGGGAAGCCAGAGGATTGGAAAACTTTTAAAGAGCAATTGAAGATAACTAAAAAGGCAATACGGGGAGAAAAGATGAGGTACGAAGGTAAGCGAGCCAAGAATATAAAGGAGGATAGTAAAAGCTTCTTTAAGTATGTGAAGAGGAAAAAAAGTTAAGACAAATGTGGGTCCCTTGAAGACAGAAACAGGGGAATTTATTATGGTGAGCAAGGAAATGGAAGAAGAATTGAACAGGTATTTTGGATCTGTCTTCACTAAGGAATACGCAAACAATCTCCCAGATGTACTAGTGGCCAGAGGATCTAGGGTGACGGAGGAACTGAGGGAAATTCACATTAGGCAGGAAATGGTGTTGGATAGACTGATGAAGGTTAATAAATCCCCAGGGCCTGATGGTCTGCAACCCAGGGTACTTAAGGAAATGGCTCTAAAAATTGTGGATGCATTGGTGATAATTTTCCAATGTTCTATAGATTCAGGGTCAGTTCCTGCGGATTGGAGGGTAGCTAATGTTATCCTACTTTTTAAGAAAGGCGGGAGGGAGAAAACAAGGAATTATAGACCAGTTAGCCTGATATTGGTGGTGGGGAAGATGCTGCAGTCAATTATAAATTGGATAGCAGTAACAGGATCGCTCCGAGTCCGCATGGATTTACGAAGGGGAAATCATGCTTCACTAATCTTCTGGAATTTTTTGAGGAAGTAACTAGGAAAATGGACAAGGGAGAGCCAGTGGATGTAGTGTACATGGACTTTCAGAAAGCATTTGATAAGGTCCCACATAGGAGATTAGTCGGCATAATTAGAGCACATGGTATTGGGGGTAGGGTACTGACATGGACAGAAAATTGGTTGGCAGACAGGAAACAAAGAGTGGGGATTAACGGGTCCCTTTCAGAATGCCAGGCAGTGACCAGTGGGGTACCGCAAGGCTCAGTGCTGGGACCGCAGCTATTTACAATATACATTAATGATTTAGGTGAAGGGATTAAAAGTAACATTAGAAAATTTGCAGATGACACAAAACTGGGTGGCAGTGTGAAGTGTGAAGGATGCAGGGTGACTCGGACAGGTTGGGTGAGTGGGCAGATGCATGGCAGATGTGGTTTAATGTGGATTAATGCGAGGTTATCCACTTTGATGGCAAAAACAGGAAGGCAGATTATTATCTGAATGGTGTCAGTTTGGGAAAAGGGAAAGTCCAACGAGATCTGGGGGTACACAAAAATGCTGGAGAAACTCAGCGGGTGCAGCAGCATCTATGGAGCGAAGGAAATAGGCAAAGTTATGGGCCGAAACCCTTCTTCAGAGATCTGGAGGTCCTAGTACATCAGTCACTGAAAGTAAGCATGCAGGTACAGCAGGCAGTGAAGAAAGCTAATGGCATGTTGACCTTCATAACAAGAGGAGTTGAGTATAGGGGCAAAGGGGTCCTTCTGCAGTTGTACAGGGCCCTAGTGAGACCACACCTGGAGTATTGTGTGCAGTTTTAGTCTCCAAATTTGAGGAAGGACATTCTTCCTATTGAGGGAGTGCAGCTTAGGTTCACAAGGTTAATTCCCAGGATGGTGGGACTGTCATACGTTGATAGAATGGAGCAGCTGACTTGTATACTCTGGAATTTCGAAGGATGAGACATATAAGATTATTAAGGAATTGGGCACGGTAGAGGACACGCAGGAAAAATGTTCCCAATGTTGGGGGAATCCAGAACCAGGGGCTACAGTTTAAGAATTAGGGGTGGGCCATTTAGAACGTAGATGAGAAAAACCTTTTTTACCCAGTTGTGAATCTGTGGAATTCTCTGTCTCAGAAGGCAGCGGAGGCCAATTCTCTGGATGCTTTCAAAAGAGAGTTAGATATAGCTCTTAAAGATAGCAGAGTCAGGGGATATGGCGAGAAGGCAGGAACAGGGTACTGATTGTGGATGATCAGCCATGATCATATTGAATGGCGGTGCTGGCTCGAAGGGCCGAATGGCTAATCCTGCACTTATTGTCTATTGTTTATTGTCTATTAATAAAGCCCATTTTTTATACATTTTGGTTTCACCATGAAGAAATTACAGTTTTCTCTTCAGCATATAAAAGGCATGCTAAATTGGGTTCAGATCTGGTGACTGACTTGGCCACTCAAGAATTGACCATTTTTAAGTTTTGAAAAACTCCTTTGTTGCTTTAGCAGTATGTTTGCGATCATTGTCTTGCTGTAGAATGAACCGCCGGCCAATGAATTTTGAGGCATTTGTTTGAACTTGAGCAGATAGGATGTGTCTATATACTTCAGAATTCATTATGCTACTACCATCAGCAGTTGTATCATCAATGAAGATAAGTGAGCCAAGCCAGAACCTTCAGCAGTCATACCTGCCCAGGCCATAACACCCCCACCACTATGTTTCACAAGTGAGGTGGCATGCTTTGGATCTTGGGCAGTTCCTTCTCTCTTGCCATCACTCTGACATAGGTTAATCTTCGTCTCATCTGTCCACAAGACCATTTTCCAGAACTGTGGTTTCTCTTTTAAGTACTTGGCAAACTGTAATCTGGTCATCCTATTTTTGCGGCAAACCAGTGGTTTGCATCTTGCAGTGGATCCTCTGTATTTCTGTTCATGAAGTCTTCTGCGGACAGTGTTCTTGAAAAATCTACACCTGACTCCTGAAGAGTGTTTCTGATCTGTTGTACAGGTGTTTCGGGATTTTTCTTTATTATAGAGAGAATTCTTCTGGCATCAGCTGTGGAGGTCTTCCTTGGCCTGCTAGTCCCTTTACGATTAGTAAGCTCATCAGTGCTCTCTTTCTTCTTAATGATGTTCCAAACAATTGATTTTGGTAAGCCTAAGGTTTGGCTGATGTCCCTAACAGTTTTATTCTTGTTTCTCAGTCTAACAGCTTCTTTGACTTTCATTGGCACAACTTTGGTCCACATGTTGATAATCAGCAATGATCATTTCCAACGGTGATGGAAAGACTGGAGGAAAGACGGTGCTGAGAGCTCTTATACCTACATTAAGGTGGCATTTAAACACACCTGAGCAATTACAAACACCTGTGAAGCCTTGTGTCCCAAACATTATGGTGCCCTGAAATGGGGGGGGGGGGGGGGGGGGGGGGGGATTATGTATAAACACTGCTGTAATTTCTTCATGGTGAAACTAAAATGTATAAAAATACCCTTGAATAAAATCAGACAATGTGCACTTTAACCGCATGTGATTTTGTCTATTACAAATCTCAAATTGTGGAGTACAGAGGCAAATATATAAATGATGGGTCTTTGTCCTAAACATTATGGAGGGCACTGTACTTGAAATACTTAATGAAATTCTGCAGCTTTTACAAAATGAAAACAGTGTGATTATTTGCAAATTGCAAACAGAATGTACATACCCTATAATAAAATCTTGGGATGTTTCTGTAAGATAAATTGTTCTTTTTCTTGTCTCCACTCCATTCAACATAATATTTAGTAAATAGATCCATCTCATTATCCTTTAGTTCTTGGTCAGTCTTTTTAGCTATTTTATTGAAACAAATAAAACCATTAAAACTTCTTTATCACAGATGACCATCTGCACCAAAGTTTGGTTTTCATTTATTAACTAGACCAAGTTGGACCCGTTGGGCCCCGTTCCACCTACGTATTATTCCACCACTCACCCATAGCCCCCAAACTGCACAGGCGCAGCAGACGTTTTTAAAGTTTATAGTGGCAATAACGTAATAAATAAGATCAATGTGAACACATCTCATTCTCCCTCTTCAGTCCCCTATTCCCCTCCTCCATTATCCTCTCTCCCTATCCTCCACCAACCCTCCTCTGCTTCCTCCCCTCCCTCCCTCCCCTCCCCATTACCTCACCATCCCTCTTCCTACCCCTATCCTCCTCCATTCCCCCTCATCCCCCAGCACTCCCTCCCCTCCTCTTCACCCTCTCTTCTTTTCTCTCTCCTCCTCACTGTCCTCACCTCTCCTTCCCCCTACCCTCAGTCACTCTCTCCATCCCAACATAACCCCTCTCCCCTCCCTACCCCCCTTCTCTCCCTCTATCCCATCCCCCCACTCTCCCTCCTCACCTCCCCACTTTCCCCTCCCTCCCTACCCCCTCCTCTCCCTCAATCCCCCCCATACTCCCTCCTCACCTCCCCAGGATCTCGATGTAAACCACTACCGGCCCCGTTTTCTCCACCACGTCGGCGATGAAGTTGTACTTTGTGTGGGGACGGGCCGAGCGGCCTGGAGCTGGGGAAGGGTCAAGCGATCTGAAGCAGGGGGAGGGGGAGGGAGAGGCCGAGGCTGCAGGTCCTGCTCCTCTCCCTCCCTGCGGGCCTCGAGCAGCAGCACCCAGGCCCCTTGTCCCCGGCGTGGTGTCTGCCCGCCCCCTGGACCCACCGCAGAACGGATACCAATCCCCCTGCACACGTGCAGGACTGACGGGCCTCCCCCCAACTACGCAGGCGTTCCCCCAATGCAACCAGTTCCCCAACGCAATATTCCACCACTCACCCATAGCCCTCTACTGTGCAGGCGCGGCTCATTTCCCCTCATCCCCCAGCACTCTCTCCCCCTCCTATTCATCCTCCCTCTTCTTTCCCCTCTCCTCCTCCCCTCCCCTCCCCCACTCCCTCCCTCACCTCTCCCTCGCTCTCCTTTCCTCTACCCTCAGTCACTCCCTCCCTCCATAACCCCATGAGGGCAATCAATCGTCCCAACATGGGGGTGGCATGGGAGGGGGGGGGGGAGTGGGGTGCATCTGAGGGGTGGGGAGCATGACGTCGACGTGTGGGGGGAGGTTACGGACAGCATCGGAGGGAAGTTCTGGAATTTCTTTTGTAAATCGCCAATCAATCTTTATCAATGAATAGACTCGACTTTTAACTCGACCCTTCCCCCGCCATACACTGCCCCCCACCCCCCGTCACGCACTCCCCCCCTTGTGCGGCCCAGTTGGACTGAAGATGGTGGTGCGCAGCATTCTCTTTCAAGCTGCTGCTGCCATTACCGTTGGCAACCAACAACGCGATATTCCACTACTCATCAGTTTCCCCAATGCAACCCGTTTCCACCACTCACCAGTTCCCTCAACGCAACTCACTCTCTCTCTCTCCCCCACTCCCTCTCGATGGTGGCGCGCAACATTTTCCTCCAAGCTTCTGCTGCCGTTACCATTGGCAACCTCTCCTTTTAGCTGTTGCTGCCATTACCGTTGGCAACGTCCCAATGTGATGACATTGTCGCACTTGGCAGCTTGTGTAAATGAGAGCCCATTGTGTTTGGTGGACGGTGAGATGGCATTGTGACATCATCACTGGAAGCTGCTGGAAGACTCTCTCTCTCTCTCAGAAGCCTTTTTTGGCTTTTTTTAAACTTTAATCATCAATAACGTGAAATATATCATCAAATCTGAAGGGAACCTGATTATAGCGACGACCAGAAAATTGACCATTTCGGCGGGTCTTAACGGGCCCGCTACGCTGGAAACAATGGTAAGTGCGTAGCAACAGTACGGGTCATGGGTCGTGACCCGACTACCGTGAAACCTCCCTATAGGGGGGTTGCACGTAAGGTCACTGGTCAGAGGGCTTGACGCACGGAGCCGCTCTATCCATCTGGAAGACATCCGACACTTCCGGTATATGTTATTAATGCAAGAAAAGCGTACATTCCTACCTGTTAAGAACCGCTGAAAAAATTGTGGGAGTCGGGGTACGTGTGAGAGACACGTACCCAACTTTAGAATTCCAAACGTGAAGCAAAATGAAGGTAAAGAGAAGCGAGAACTGAAGGGACTACAGCAGCTAAAGTGCTTGGTAAACATTGGCCGTGCAGATATCGTAATTGAAAATATCGGAATTATTGCGTTTGCTCACTGCATTTCATCAAGTAAGGCATTATTTGTGTTTTTTCTTGATTCCTTTGGTATCTAAAATGTCTAAAAATCAATCTGGCTGTAAATTTTTCTTCAGATGCGTTTTCATTTTGTACGTAACAACCCACTTGAGAACAATGGGCGATTTAAAAAAATTACAGCCAGATTTATCACTTCTGAAACTATTTAGATGCCAAAGAAATCAAGAAAAAACACAAATAATGCCAGCTGATTTACATCGGTGAGACCAAGCGTAGGTTGGGCGATCGTTTCGCCGAACACCTCCGCTCAGTCCGCAATAACCTACCTGACCTCCCGGTGGCTCAGCACTTCAACTCTCCCTCCCATTCCCAATCCGACCTCTCTGTCCTGGGTCTCCTACATTGCCAGAGTGAGCAACAGCGGAAATTGGAGGAACAGCACCTCATATTCCGTCTGGGGACCTTGCGTCCTTATGGCATTAACATAGAATTCTCCCAATTTGGCTAGCCCTTGCTGTCTCCTCCCCTTCCTTAACCCTCTAGCTGTCTCCTCCCACCCTCCCATCCGCCCGCCCTCGGGCTCCTCCTCCTCCTCCCCTTTTCCTTCTTTCTTTCCCCCACCCCCCATCAGTCTGAAGAAGGGTTTCGGCCCGAAACGTCGCCTATTTCCTTCGCTCCATAGATGCTGCTGCACCCGCTGAGTTTCCCCAGCAATTTTGTGTACCTACAAATAATGCCTTAGTTGATGAAATGCAGTGAGCAAACGGCCAATGTTCGCTAAGCACTCTGGCTGTTGTTGTCCCTTCAGCTCTCGCTTCTATCTACCGTCTTTTCTCCTCACTTTTGGAATTCTGAAGTAGGCTAAATTTCTCACACGCTTATCCCGATTTCCATAATTATTTGCAGCGCAAAAATTGACATTTTCGGCGGGTTTTAACGGGCCCGCTACGTTGGAAACAATGGTAAGACCTGCAGTTCATCGCGTGTAATCTATTTGGAGTAGCGTAGCAACAGTACGAGTCATGGGTCGTGACCCGACCGCCGTGAAACCTCCCTATACTACACAGTATGAACTTATGTGGACTGTCTTTGGTTGCATTATGGACTTCGTTTTTTTGTAACATTGTGCATTGTACAATGATGTGCATTCTACATTTTACATTATCTTACATTCTACATTTTCTTACATTATTGTTTTATTTTAATTACGTATTATCTGTGCGTACTATGTTTACAGGCCATGTTATGTTGCGTCAAGTAAGAATTTCATTGTAACACTGCCCTGTGTAATATGACAACAGAAGTAAGAATTTATTTGTTCCGATGCGTTTTAATATTTGACAGTGCTACTACAGACGACAATTAAACACTCTTTAGAGACAATGTTATCAGTTACACAATATTCCTGGGTGGAATTCACCTTTCACTTGGTAATTCACATAGTAGAATGGATACATTTCCCTAGTCCTGGTGACAGCCGGTGGGGATCAGTGATCGGAGTGAGCAGAGGGTCAGTGATCTTTATGCTCACTCGGTATGGATACTTACGTTTCTGAGAAGCCCCGGCGACAAGGCGACTCTTCAGCGTCTGCCTCCAGTCCCCAGCCGCCTCCATCAAAGATACTAGAGGAGTATCTTTGGCCTCCATGCCGTGGCCGCGGAACGGACCTCTGTCACCTCATTGGCCGAGCATTTGGTCGCGCTCACCTCTGACCCAAGGTCCCGTGTCCCCGTGTCCCCCCCGCCCCCCGACCCACCAATGCGCTGCCGGCGGGATTGTTGTCGTCACGACGCGCGTTGGAGCTGACAGTTGGCGGTTGCGCGTTGGAGCTGACGGTTGCGCGGTGGAGCTGACAGTTGGCGGTTGCGCGGTGGAGCTGACAGTTGGCGGTTGCGCGGTGGAGCTGACAGTTGGCGGTTGCGCGGTGGAGCTGGCGGTTGCGCGGTGGAGCTGACAGTTGGCGGTTGCGCGGTGGAGCTGACGGCTGACGGTCCGCATCCTCCGTCTAGTACCGTGCTGTGCTGTGCTGTCCTTTGCTGCCCGAATTCCTCCAGCCCTTTATTTTCACTCAGATATTGCGCAATTGCAACCATTCACCTGCGAAATGCAGTGTTTGGGGCCGATCTTTATTACGACATTTTGAGTTTCAAGGGGATATATGTAGGAAGGAACTGCAGAATGCTGGCTTACACCGAAGGTGGACACAAAATGCTGGAGTAACTCAGCAGGTCAGGCAGCATCTCTGGAGAAAAGGAATAGGTGACGTTTCGGGTCGAGACCCTTCTTCAGATATGTTGCCCCGGCGCCTGATGACTGTTCTCCAATGTGCGTTCACCCCTGTGGTCAAAGCCCAGGGTACATCGAAGCTTTTACCACGCTCCCTTGCTCTGTGGTCCTGCACCTCGTGGAGGTTTTTAATGTTAGGCGTGTCCAGACACAACGGTGACAATAAGAGGGATTCGCCGAGTACTCGACAAGAAAGAGTAACTCGCAGGGGTGCAACTAGCACTTTTACTTTATTTACTGCAGGGGCTGCCAGAAAAAGAGCCGAATTGGCAAAAAGCAAACTTGGTAATAAACTGATGGATATTCCAAAGGTAGCGAACACTGCAAAAACGCAAATTCCAATAAACCCTTTGAGTATAGATGAATGGAAGAAACTGAAAGCTGATGCATACAACAAAACTCGTTTTGAAGTAAGAATGATGGAAAAATTGCTGTCCAATCATGCTGATATTGACGTGGCTAAATCACTTTTAGTTTTTGTGACAATGGAAACTGGTACTATTGGATATGAACTACTTTTGAAGTATTTAGCACTGTGTGTCCAAGGGCATCATCTAAACGAGGTGCTTGATGTGTATGCCATTATGAAAACAAAATTTAAAACGATGGATATAGGAGCTAACAGCCTCTTCATCAGTGGTTTTAGCAAGACGGATCGTTGGAAGGAGGCTTTGATATTTTTGGATTCAATTAAAAAAATGATTAACCCATCACCAAGAAATTATGGTGATGTTATTATTTCCGCACTTCAGCACAAAGAAGTAGAAACTGCTTGGAGATTGCTTAACGAGATGGAAAGCAGAAATCTACAACCAAATGAAGAAACATTGCAAGCATTTTTCCATTGTGTTAAATCATCGTGTGATAAGCAGTATGAAAATATGATGATGAATATCCTTTCATACCTGAGAGACAATCAAATATATCCTGGGGAAACTTTATTGTGCAGTATCCAGTCCTGGTTTGAGAGGTAAAAATAATTACTTATGTTCTTTTGGACATCTTGGTTAGGATTTAATGGTAAATCCAAATATCCATTTTAATGCATTGTGCTGTGGGTCAGGTGAAAACTCCCTTGTCGATGTTTTGATTTAGCAAGCCCTTGATTACTGCACAAAAGGATCATTGATCCATTCTGCAATATTTACTATATTATAGTTGCGTTCTAAGATGAATTAGCAACATTTCATGTTATTTGCTTGCTTTTTAATTTGCTTTAAACATGCATTTCACATAACAATATCTAAGCCTAGTTATTACTCTTATCTTGTAATGAAGCCATCTGTTGATTTTACTTTTATTAATTGGACCTGTTGCTTGAGTTGTGCAGGTATGGTGTCACATTTTCCAGTAAATGTATAAAACCGAGAGTCGTTGTAGCATGACTTTCTAAGTTAATTGCTTCATTTGTACTAATCTTTTGTATAACAGCTTCAAAACAATATTGATAAAACTTTTTTTTTTAAGAAGGAACTGCAGATGCTGGAAAATCGAAGGTAGACAAAAGTGCTGGAGAAACTCAGCGGGTGCAGCAGCATCTATGGAGCGAAGGAAATGGGCAATGTTTTGGGCCGAAACCCTTCTTCAGATTGATGTGGGGGGGGGGGGGGAGGGAGAGAAGAAAGGAGAAAGGAAGAGGAGGAGCCTGAGGGCTGAGGGGGAGCTGAGAAGGGGAGGAGACAGCAAGGGCTACTGGAAATTGGAGAATTCAATGTTTATGCCGCCAGGGTGCAGACTGCCCAAGCGGAATATGAGGTGCTGCTCCTCCAATTTCCGGTGGTGCTCACTCTGGCCATGGAGGAGGCCCAGGACAGAGAGGTCGGATTCGGAATGGGAGGGGGAGTTGAAGTGCTGAGCCACCGGGAGATCGGGTTGGTTAATGCAGACCGAGCGGAGGTGTTCGGCGAAACGATCGCCAAGCCTACGCTTGGTCTCACCGATGTGGATCAGCGAACATCTAGAGCAGCGGATGCAATAGATGAGGTTGGAGGGGATGCAGGTGAACTTCTGTTGCACCTGGAACGACTGCTTGGGTGGACTGCTTGCTCTCCTCCCCCCTCGACTCCATTCAAGGAAAATTTATTTCCACATACCTTGACTGCATCCTATCCTGGTTAAATCCCTCCCTACCTATGTTCAAGACACCCCAGACACTCTCCATCGCCTCCGGGCATTCCATTCTATAGGTCCCCATCCCCTCATCTTCACCATGGACGTCCAGTCACTCTACACCTCCATCCCCCACCAGGATGGTCTCAAAGCCCTCCGGTTCTTCCTCGACCGGAGAATCAACCTATACCTGTCCACTGATACTCTCCTCCGCTTAGCGGAGTTGGTCCTTACCCTCAATAACTTCTGCTCCCATTTCCTCCAAATGCAAGGCGTAGCTATGGGCACGCGCATGGGCCCCAGCTATGCCTGCATCTTTGTCGGGTACGTCGAACAATCCTTGTTCGAGGCGTACCAGGGCCCCATCCCCGACCTCTACCTCTGCTACATCGACGATTGCTTTGGTGCTACCTCCTGCACCAACACACAACTGACTGACTTCATCCGCTTCACCACTAACTTCCATCCGGCACTCAAATACACCTGGACCATTTTCGACACTTCCCTACCTTTTCTTGACCTCACTATCTCCATCGCAGGTGTTAGACTTCTGACCGACATCCACTATAAACCAACTGACTCCCAAAGCTATCTAGACTACACTTCTTCCCACCCTGCTTCCTGTAAGGACTCCATCCCCTACTCCCAATTCCTCCGTCCACGCCGCATCTGCTCCCAGGGTGAGGCGTTTCACACCAGGGCATCGGAAATGTCCTCATTCTTCAGGGAACGGGGGGGTTCCCCTCCCCTACTATTGATGAGGCTCTCACCAGGGTCTCTTCCATACCCCATAACACTGCTCTCTCTCCACATCCCCCCACTCATAACAAGGGCAGAGTCCCCCGAGTCCTCACCTTTCACCCCACTAGCCGTCACATACAACAAATAGTCCTCCGTCATTTTCGCCACCTCCAACGTGACCCCACCACTCGCCACATCTTCCCATCTCCCCCCGTCTGCTTTCTGCAAAGACCGCTCCCTCCATAACTCCCTGGTCAATTCTTCCCTTCCCTCCCGCACCACCCCCTCCCCGGGTACTTTCCCTTGCAACCGCAAGAGATGCTCCACTTGTAGCTTTACCTCCCCCCTCGACTCCATTCAAGGACCCAAGCAGTGGGTTAAAGGAAGTTGCTACCAATTTGGCAACTTTTAATCAGTGGAGGGGGACGTGGCCTTTCATTTTGCCGATTTATTTTCGGCAAAATGAACTCAAGCAGTTACACCTGCATCTCCTCCAACCTCATCTATTGCATCCGCTGCTCTAGATGTCAGCTGATCTACATCGGTCTGACCAAGCGTAGGCTTGGCGATCGTTTCGCCGAACACCTCTGCTCGGTCCGCATTAACCAATCTGATCTCCCGATGGCTCAGCACTTCAACTCCCCCTCCCATTCCGAATCCGACCTCTCTGTCCTGGGCCTCCTCCATGGCCAGAGTGAGCACCACTGGAAATTGGAGGAGCAGCACCTCATGCACCCTAGCGGCATAAACATTGAATTCTCCAATTTCCGGTAGCACTTGCGGTCTCCTCCCCTTCTCAGCTCTCCCTCAGCCCTCGGGCTCCTCCTCCTCCTCTTCCTTTCTCCTTTCTTCCCCCCCCCCCCCCACCCTACATCAATCTGAAGAAGGGTTTTGGCCCGAAACGTTGCCTATTTCCTTCGCTCCATAGATGCTACTGCACCCATTGATAAAACTTTACTGTACATATGTTCATCAGACGTGGAGAGGTCTAAATTCACTTAATAATTGATGTCATGCGATTGCAAAGATGTTGAAATTGGAAGTTGACCATGCTTAAAATTATGGATATTTGTTTATGCATTCATAGTGATCATCACAAAATTTCTTGCCATAATAAAATCCTTGCACGGTCTCTTCATTTGATGGGCCAAAATAACACAGAGCTCGTATATTTTCTGGCCATCTACATTGTTAGTTGTCATCTTAATGCACCCTGTACAAGTCACTGGAATTTGAGGGTAAGGTAAAATATTGTGAAGAAATAACTTTTACGATTCTTATATTAACAAATGTTTTAAAGTTTGTTTTAATTTATTATTACTATTTTATTTATCACAATATTTCAATTTCAGCCTCCCAGGTAAGGTGTGGGAAGGACACAAAACAACTATTGAATACAGGTATGAACATTTTATGATGGGAAGTATTTAAATAGTATAGTATAGTATAGTATAGTATATCTTTATTGTCATTTTCCTGAGTATTCACATACCCAGAGGAAACAAAAAAACGTTGCTCAACCAGTGTCCATTCAGTGTGCAGTAAAAAATAAATAGAAATAAAATTACATATATCATGAACAAATTAAACATACTCTCTACTAAACATCAACAGGCGTTCCGATCATTAACATGTATGATTTATATTTAATCAGTTTAATTGCTAAAGCTGTGAATTTATTTATTCTCTTAAAATTAAATTAAAAAGTAAACTACTACCTTATTTACAATGGATTACAACTACATGGAGCAGACTGTGAAGCAGAGGCAGCGGGAAAATCAAGAGGCGTTGGAATATGATTCTATAATAAACCAGGTCTGGTGCAGCGACATAACGGAA
This sequence comes from Amblyraja radiata, assembly GCF_010909765.2. Classification (NCBI taxonomy): domain Eukaryota; kingdom Metazoa; phylum Chordata; class Chondrichthyes; order Rajiformes; family Rajidae; genus Amblyraja; species Amblyraja radiata. The sequence goes on along the minus strand of NC_045964.1, from coordinate 38,262,455 downwards.
TTGTCTAACCTCTGTTCCCCCAATCTAGAATCCTTCTTTATAAACTGCAAACCCTTTTATTCTCCGAGGGAATTTACCTCTTTTATTCTCGCTGGAGTTTACATCCTCCAGCGCGGCCTGCGGACTTTGGAGCCGCGGACTCCGGTAGGAGGTGGCCGACTCTGATGTCCAGGCCGCTGAGGAGGTCACCCAGCCCCGACGTCGGACTTACATCACCCCGGCGAGCGGGCCTGAACATCGGGCCGCCCGTAGCGGCGACTACGGAGGGCTCGGGGAGGCCCCGACCACGGGTGAACATTGGGGAACATTATTAGAGGAAGGGGACTGACTTTGGTGCCTTCTCTCACAATGAGAAACTTTGATTCTGCTGTGTGGGGATGTTTTATGTTGAATTCTATCAACTCTATGTTGTGTTCTTTACTTTTACTGTATGGTGATTACATTTCACTGTGCCAACTGGCACATGTGACAAATAAATGTATCTTGTATCTTGTCTGCATATGTGAGGCGCAAACGCAACTCGTTGACCAGGTAATGAGGGTAGAGAGTGACTTCCCGTACTCCATGGTCATTGTTTTGGAGGACTTTAACATGGCTAACCTCAGCCGAGACCTTCCAAAGTACAGACTTCATGTTACCTGCCACACCAGAGAGGAGAGAACACTCGATCACTGTCAGACTTCAATCAAGAACGCATATCGCTCTGTTTCCCGGGCGGCTCTGGGTCCCTCTGATCATTGTTTTGTTCACCTTATTCTGACCTACAGGTAGAAACTAAAATCTGCTAAGCCTGTGGTCAATGAAAAGGTGGACAAGCAGGATTGAAAACCTATAGTCCTGCTTTGACTGGACTGAATGGAATGTGTTCAGGGAAGCCACCACAAGCCTCGATGAGTATACAGATACTGTGACATCATATGTCAGCTATTGTGAGGACAGTTGTATTCCCACTAGGACCCGGATCTGGTTCAACAATGACAAGCCCTGGTTCACAGCAGAACTCAGACAGCCCCGCCAGTCTAAAGATGAAGCCTACAGGGGGATGCAGACCTCTACAGGCAGGCGAAGTACAAGCTGAGAAGAGGAATCAGAGCTTCCAAGGAAAGGTACTCTGAGAAGTTGAGGAGCAAGTTCTCAGCTAGTGACCCTTCTTCAGTTTGGAAGGGCTTGCAAGAAATCACCAGCTACAAGAGGAAAGCTCCCCGCTCCTTGGACAGCTGACCAGTTTGCAAAGACTGGACCTTTCCCCACCCACTCCTCCACAACCACCACTTCACACCTACTCACAGCCTGACTCCAGTCTGCAAAGACTGAGCCCTTGTCCACTACCCACCCCCTCCTTGCTGTCTAACATCAGTCTGGCCACTTCTCCATCACTAACAATAGAAATTGAGGAGATGGAGAGGCTATTCAGAAGACAGAAAAGCCAGAAATCCCCAGGACTGGACAATGTTTCCCCCTCTACCCTCGGGCTCTGTGCCAATTGAGTGGCGGTGCAGGCTCCAAGGGCCGAATGGCCTACTCCTGCACCTATTGTCTAGCGAACAACTGACATTTTCAACCAGTCCCTGCAAACCTGTAATGTCCCTGCCTGCTTCAAAGTCTCCACTATTGTCCATGTTCCCAAAAATACAAGGATTACTGGTCTTAATGACTACAGGCCTGTCGCACTGACTTCTGTAGTCATGAAGACCCTTGAAAGACTTGTGCTGGCCAAGCTGAAAAATATCACAAAACCTCTGCAGTTTGCATACCGGGCCAATAGATCGGTGGATAACACTTCATCCTCCATCATCTGGACCGCCAGGATTTTGTTTGTTGATTTTAGCTCTGCATTCAACACCATTGTGCCAGAGCTACTACACTCTAAACTCTCCAAGTTGACTGTACCTGAACCTCTCTGTCAGTGGATCACCAACTTCCTGACAGACAAGAAGCAGCATGTGAGGCTGGGAAAGCACCTCAGACCAACAGACCCTCAGCATAGGAGCACCGCAAGGCTGCATACTCTACACCAACGACTGCACCTACACAGACTCCTCTGTCAAGCTTCTCAAATTTGCGGCTGACACAACCTTGATTGGGCTGTTCCAGGATAGGGAGGAATCTGCCTACAGACAGGAAGTGACACACCTGGCATCCTAGTGTCTTCGTAACAACCTGGAGCTCAATGGTCTTAAGACAGTAGAATTGATAGTGGACTTTAGGAGAGCTCCCTCTCCCCCCACTCACCAAAAACATCACCACAGTCACATATGTGGAGTATTTTAAGTTCCTTGGAAGCAAAGACCTGAAATGGAGGGCCACGATCGACTCCACAGTCAAAAAGGCCCAACAGAGGATGTATTTCCGGCGGCACCTGAGGAAACACAATCTACCACAGGCAATGATGGTCCAATTCTATACTGCCATCGTAGAGTCTGTCCTCACCTACTCCATCATGGTCTGGTTTGGCTCAGCCACCAAGCACGACATCCGGAGGCTGCAACGAATTGTCCGATCAGCTGAGAAGGTTGTTGGCTGCAACCTTCCCCCCATTGACGAACTGTACACTGCAAGGGCCAGGAAGCGAGTGGGTAAGATCATCTCTGACCCCTCTCACCCTGGCCACAAACTCTTTGAAGCACTTCTCTCTGGAAGGCGACTCCGGACTGTCAAAGCCGCAACAGCAAGCCACAGCAAGACTTTCCATTCGTAGTAGCTCTACTCAATAACCAAAAGTCTTAGCCTCATTTTGCTCTACTATTTTATTTCATATAAAATACCAGGGTGGGGTGCGGGAGGAGGTGGAGCCGCCGTGGTCGCTGCTGCTGTGCGAGGCCCGTCATTCACTCCGACCCTCCGTCACCCAGCACTACAGCTGTCGCCGCCGCCAACCAAAGCGAGGGCCTGCGGCGGGGGAAGGGGCGAGGGACTGGGGTGGCCCTGGCCGGAGCGGCGCCTGGTGTCGGGTCACAGCCACTGCCAGGACTGTTCAGAGTCAGTCGTTCCTGCTTCCCGCCGGGAGTGTGAGAACGATCTCCCCGGTCCATCGGCGGCGAGGCTCCGACGGGCGGACAGACACCGCAGCCCCCCCCCTCCGGGCACGGAGAAACGGGCACTCCTTTTTTTCCCCCCAAATCATCCCGCTGTTGGATTGGACCCTTCGCGGGTAGTTTAACACCCCTGATATAAAACAAACAGATCCCCCCTCGCCGCAACGCAATATTTCACGGCCCCACTCACCCAAACCAGGCCCGGGGCGTCAAGGTGATGCAGTGAAATTGGCGGTGATCTGATCCCGCCCACTGCGCGCGTGCGCAGAGAGACGGCGTCATTTTACATTGCTACCACGTCACCAGCTTCCCCCAACTGCGCAGGGGCGGATGGTCACAAATTTTCTTTTCCAAATTATCCTGCTGATTGTGCTCCAATTTTTAATTTTTTTTCTCGGGATTTGTTTTTATTCTGGGAAAAAGGGGGGGTGGGTGCGACCATACCCAACGCAACCCCCCCTTCGGACGGCCATGCATCCCATGCAAGAATATTAATGTGCATGTTGAAAGGGTAGTCTAATCTCCAGATCAAACTCTGCAGGTCATTAAAAATGTGTATGCAATGGAAAATTACCAATAAAAGTCTTGTGGGATTTTATTTCCTGTTCGGTGGTGTTTGCCAACATTGGGCAAATGATTTGGTATGGCATGTCATCTTATAAATATCTATGCCGTATCAATATCTTGCATAATTAAAAAACGGAATTCTCCCATAAAATATAGTGAAAACAACAGTTTAGTGTAATGATTGTAAATGATGGGCTTTGACAATAAAGTTTTAGAATCACATCCCTATGTAAAACTAATGAAATTGAAACTTTTTGTTACAGTGGGGAATGCCACAAATGCAACACATTGCTAGAATCCATTCAGCTAAGTGATGAAGAGTACAATATATTAAGAGATTGTGTGATGAATGATGTTATACAAGGGAGAGATGTTTTTAAGAAGACGACTCCTGAGGTAAGCAAATTGTATAAAAATGCTAAAAGACTGTCTTTTACCCCAGGCATACACTTAGTTGTCGAGAAACTTTGTTTTGATTGTTGCTGGAAGTCAAATGCAGTCAAATTGCTCAAACCTATTATTAAATACATTGAAATTCAAACAAATCGAAAAAAATGTTGAATTAACTTTGTTAAGACTAATTCCCTTGCAATTGTTTTTCTCCATTGAAAGAATGGCGAATTGCAGGATGATGAATTGCCATAACTTTGAAATCCCTCATTGGGGATTCTATCAGGAATTGAACTAGAGTGCAGTGGTGAATATCCAAAGGAAATGCTCTAAGCATTTTTTGCCTTTCTGAGTTTACACATGCATGTGGGAAAATTTGGAATTTCCTTTAATTCACAATAGACAATAGGTGCAGGAGTAGGCCATTCGGCCCTTCGAGCCAGCACCGCCATTCAATGTGATCATGACTGATCATCCCCAATCAGTACCCGTTCCTGCCTTCTCCCCATATACCCTGACTCCACTATCTTTAAGAGCCCTATTTAGCTCTCTCTTGAAAGTATTCAGAGAACCGGCCTCCACCGCCCTCTGAGGGAGAGAATTCCGCAGACTCACAACGCTCTGTGTGAAAAAGTGTTTCCTCATCTCCATTCTAAATGGCTTACCCCTTATTCTTAAACTGTTACCCCTGGTTCTGGACTCCCCCAACATCGGGAACATGTTTCCTGCCTCTAGCATGTCCAAACCCTTTGTGATCTTATATGTTTCAATAAGATCACCTCTCATCCTTCTAAATTCCAGAGTATACAAGCCCAGCCGCTCCATTCTATCAGCATATGACAGTCCCGCCATCCCGGGAATTAACCCTGTGAACCTACGCTGCACTCCCTCAATAGCAATAATGTTCTTCCCTAAATTTGGAGACCAAAACTGCACACAATTCTCCAGGTGTGATCTCACATGGGAAAGGCCAAGATTTCCCCACTGAATGGTATGCAAGAACATAGGTTTCGATATTCTGTTGCATATTATTGATGTATCAATTGAAGAGCGACTACCAATGCTTGCTCACGTTCCTTCATTTGCTTTTTGTTGTGATTCAAGCTCTTGCCAGGTTAGAAAATGTGATAGGCACCACCAAATTCTCAAACTGCAAAATCACCACAAAACAGTTAAATCATTTGGTCATGTAGTGAAACAACAGATGCCATTCATATTGTGGGTGTAAAACCATTATCTAGATGAAATGGAATTGAAATACAGCGTAATGGAAGGAATCGAGGGATGCACCAATACAATATACAGATGATACCTCATCATTGACTCCACACCAGTGGTCCCTGGTTTTGATTCCCTCCCCTCCCATAGACTTGTTTTGGCTAATTATGGTGAATGACTCTTAACTGTCAGAGACACCTAACCACTGAATATAATGCATACTTGGCAATTATGACCTTTTGTGGCAACCATTTCATTTTCTGGTTTGAGAGACCATTGGATAGATTGACAAACTGGACTTCAGAGTGTTTAAGAAGGAACTGCAGATGCTGGAAAATCGAAGGTACACAAAATGCTGGGGAAACTCAGCAGGTGCAGCAGCATCTATGGAGCGAAGGAGATAGGCAACGTTTCAGGCCAAAACCCTTCTTCTGACTGATGGGGGGGGGGGGGGGGGGGGGGGGGGGGGGGGAGGATGGGAGAAGAAAGGAAAAAGGAGGAGGAGGAGCCCGAGGGCTGAGGTAGGAAGGGGAGGAGACAGCAAGGGTTAACAGAATTGTGAGAATTAAATGTTCATGCCACCAGGATGCAGACTCCCCAGTGCTGTTCCTTCAATTTCCGGTATCAGGTTCTACATGTCACAAGAGACACCACAGACAAAAATTAAATGTTCATAGCATTGTAATATAAAATATACTGTTTCCTTGAACTCATGCAAGTTTGTTTTTAACATTTGAGTTTTACCTAAACTGGAAACTTTAGAGCACCACTTACCTTCTTGACTTTAGACTGAAGGTGGCGCTTTTGTCAAAGGAGCTTTACAAGTAATGTTAAATAAAGCACCAAATACTGGAATAACTTAGTGGGTCAGTTAGGCAGCATCTGTGGAGGGAATGACGTTATGGGTGAGAACCCTTCAGACTGATTATAGTAAGAAGGAGAAAGCTGGAAAAAAAGAGGGGACAGGACAAAGCCAGGCAAGTGAAAGTGTAGCCATTTGGGAGTGTGGGGGTGGAAGTAGGGTCAGAAGGAGTGGGATGACCTGGGTGAAGGGGCACAGGAAAAGAGGGGGTGGTGTTACCAGAAATTGGAGAACTAATTGTTCTCCGAAGAAAGAATACAAGGTGCTGTTGACAAGGTTAATATTGTTCGATTTCAGGTAAGAGAAAGTTGAACAAATGTTGAATAAGTTGAACAAATATGCTTATGTAGAAACAAAGAACTGCAGATGCTGGTTTATACCAAAGATAGACACAGCACTGCAGTAACTCAGCAGGTCAGGCAGCATCTCTGGAGAAAAAAGGATGGGTGACGTTTCAGGTTGGGAACCATCTTCAGACTGGAGTCCGTAGATTTTGCTGAACACTTGTGCTCAGTCTGCCTTGGCCTATGCGATCTACTGGTTGCCAAACACTTTAACTCCCTTTCCCATTCCCAAACTGCTGACCTTTCTGTCCTGGGCCGCCTCCACTGTCAGAGTGAGGACATATGCAAATTGGAGGAACAGCTCCTCATATTTTGCTTTGGTAGTGGTATGAATGGCGATTTCTCTAAATTCAAGTAACCCCTGCATTTCCTCTCTTCCCTCCCCCTTTTTAGTCTAAAGAAGGGTTCCGACCCAAAACATCACATCCTTCTCCACCAAAGATGCTGCCTGGCCCACTGAGTTATTCTAACACTTTGTGACTATATCATTGAAAATGTCCCCGACTTCCCACATCCTGCAGGAAGTGCATACAACTGACCTAACTACCATCTGTACTGCAAAGGGAAAGTTACAAATGAAAAGGAAAAAACAGACTGCACCTTATCCCATCATTACCCTCTGCATCAAAGCCTCTCCAACCACAGCCCAACACTTGCCTGCCTCGCGGCCAAAGCCCGGCACTTGCCTGCCCCTCGAACCAGAGCCTGGTACTTGCCTGCCCCTCGAACCAGAGCCTGGTACTTGCCTGCTCCCATTACAACCACTTCACTTGTATCTACCTTTCTTTTATACACTCACCAGGAGCAGTCACTCCAGGATGCTAACTGCTTTGAGTTTCTCCAATTGAAGCTCACCTCACCTCATTAACTGTGGGGCTTCATTAATTGTCTGGCATTTTTTAAAGTCCTGCTCCTCTAATCAGCTTCTCCAGTTATTGCTCATTTTTAATTGCCAATGGATTGTTAGGCTGCAGAGGGTAGTTTAGAGTCAACAACGTGATAGTTATTGGGCTATATTTAGGCCATTCAGGGTGAGAATGAAAGATTAACTTTTTTGAAGAACATTGAGGTACTACATAGCTATATAACAGACTAGTAGATTTTATTCTTAAAATTTCAGATCAAACCTCTAAACTTCAATGAGGTGCAATACCATGATTGGTGTCTCTGGTGTTTTAGTTTATTGCTACCTGTATCGAGGTGTAGTGAAAGGCTTTTTTGTTGTGTGCTATCAAGTCAGTGGAAAAACTACACATGATTACAATCAAGCCATTCAGTGTACAGATAAAGGATAAGGGGAATAAAGTTTAGTGCATGATAAAGTCCAGTAAAGTCTCATTAAAGATAGTCCGAGGGTTCCAATGAGGTAGATGGCAGGTCAGCACTGCTCTCTAGTTGGTGATAGGATGGTTCCGTTGCCTGATAACAGCTGGAAAGAAACTATCCCTGAATCTGGAGGTATGTGTTTTCCCACTTCTATTCTTCTTGCCTGATGAGAGTGTGCGGAAAAGGGAGTGCCCAGGGTGAGAATCATCCTTGATTAATCTGGTGCCTTGCCAAGTAACGTTAAATATAAATGGAGTATATGGGAGTGAGGTTGGGTTGTGTGACTCTTACACTCAAAATTGTGCTGGTGAAGTTGACGATGTCACTTAATCAGAATATTTTTAACATGCTATGCACAAATTAACATCTCTGATAGAGAATTCATTTTACTGTATGAAAGTTAATCTATGATACATAATTCAGAGTGAAGAAGAATCCCGATGTGACACATTGTCCCTTTTCCCCCACAAATGTTGCCTGACCTACTGTGGTCTTCCAGGATTTGTTTTTGCTCAAGATTACAGCAAAAATTTGTACGTTTGCCAATAAATTATTCCACAGGTTTTTGTAGTCTAAATATAATACAGTTTTATAATCTATTTGCAAAATGTATGTTTTCGATTTTTGTTTAGGAATTGCAACATTTTCAGTCCTTTGTGAAGAATCGTCTCCCTTTTGATGTTGTAATTGATGGATTAAATGTAGCCAACATCTCAGCTAAGGGTACGCAATCTAGAATTGTAAGTATTCAATAAAGAATATTTAACAATATCCTTTATTTGGTTAAACCATTGGTTTATCAAGTCATGATTGCAGGCTGATGTAAATGTTTGTATTATATTGCTGAAGGGCCTGTCCTACTTTCACGACCTAATTCACAACCTTTTTTACTCGTGGACATTTTTCACCATGATAAAAAAAAGCCCCGACCTACTTAATCCCACGAGTACCTACGACTAGCTTCACGACCTGCTACGACCAACCTACGACCTCCCACGACCTCGTGACGCCCAAGCTGCGAGTATGAGTCAAGGGCAAACTCGGCAGAGGTCGTGAATTAGGCCGTGAAAGTGGGACAGGCCCTTAAGGCATTTTTTTATACATTCAATCCAGCTCAAATTAAGACCAACGATATGAATTCATATATTTAAATGGTTAAATGGTGGCATAGTGCACTGCACAAAAGAAATATCAACAGAAATATATATGTTTTCAGCCAGGAGATTTGTAGCGACTCTTCAGTGTCCTCCATTATGTGCTTGTGCATTAAAATGCAGAATGCAGATATGAGCTAGAAATTCTATGCTTGTAGGCTTACTGTCTCACACTGAGTTGGTTTAGGCAGTTGGAACAGGCAGCACAAAACACAAGTTATAGGAGCAGAATTAGGCCATTTGGCCCATCAAGTCTACTGCCATTCAATCATGGCTGATCTATCCTTCCCTCTCATCTGCATCCTCCTGCCTTCTCACCATTACCCCTGTCACCCTCCCTTACTAATCAAGAATCTGTCAATTTGCCCCTTAAAAATACCCAATGACAGCCATGTGTGGCAATGATTTCCACAGATTCACCACCCTCTGACTAAAGAAATTCTTCCTCATCTCATTTCGAAAGGTAAATCCTTTTACTCTGAGGCTATGGCGTCTGGCCTCTGGACTCTCCTGCTAATGGAAACATCCTCTCCATATCCACTCTATTCAGGCCTTTCACAAATCAGTAAGGTTCAATGAGGTTCCGCCCTCATCCTTCTAAACTCCAGTGAGTACAGGCACAGTGCCATTTATCATATGTTAACCCAATCATTCCTGGAATCATTTTCACAAAGGTTCGCCTGGACCCTCTCCAATCCTAGCACATCCTTCCTCAGATATGGGGCCCAAAACTGCTCACAATACTCCAAATGCAGTCTGACCAGTGCTTTATAAAGCCTCAGCATTATATCGCTGTTTTTATATTCTAGTCCTCTCAAAATAAATGCTAGCATTGCATTTGCCTTCCTTACTAACAATTCGACTTGCAAATTAACTCATCACCCTCTCTCACACCTCCCGCTGCTGAAAGACTCATCCATGCCTTCATCTCCTCCTGACTGGACTACTGCAACTCACTTCTCCTTGGCATCAGCTCCACCTACATCAACCGACTCCAACTGGTCCAGAACGCAGCCGCCTGACTCATCACCCACACCAAATCCTGGCATCACATCATTCCAGTCGTCAAACAACTTCACTGGCTTCCCATCTCACACCGGATCACCTACAAAATCCTGGTCCTCACCTACAAAGCCCTCCACCATCTGCCCCCCCCCCCCCCCATATCTCACTGACCTCCTCTCCCCCTACCAACCCTCACGGTCCCTCAGATCCACATCAGCCGGTCTCCTCTCCATCCACAAATCCAACCTCCGCAGTTTTGGGGACAGAGCCTTCTCCAGGGCAGCTCCCAGGCTCTGGAACTCCCTCCCCCAACTGATCCGCAATTCCGTGTCCCTCACCATCTTCCAGTCCCGCCTCAAGACCCATCTCTTCACCTCTGCCCATCCTTAGCCCCACGTCCCCCTCCCTTTTCATCTGTGCTTGAATTGCCTCATATTGTGTTTTGAATTGAATTCTGTCTTTAATTTGTGTACTAGTCATGTCTCTACTATTTATTTCATTCCGCTTACATGTTTTTCCTCTACTTGCTAAATTTTTGTAAGGTGTCCTTGAGACTCTTGAAAGGCGCCCATAAATAAAATTTATTATTATTATCATCGACAAACTTGGCCATAATGCCTACAATTCCCTCACCCAAATCATTGATATACAATGTGAAGAGGGCCCAGCACCGACCCCTGCGGGACACCACTAGTCACTGGCGGTCCACCAGAAAAAGCCCCCTTTATTGTCCCTCCTAGCCTTCTGGCATCCAGCCAACCTGCTATCCATGCTAGTATCTTCCCTCTGATCTTCTTTAGCAGCCTCACATGCAGCCTACTGAAAATCCAGGTAAATAACATCTACTCACTCTCCTTTGTTTATCTTGCTATTTACTTCCTCAAGAATTCTAACAGGTTTTTCAGGCAATATTTCCCTTTCACAAAACCATGCTGACTTCGGCCAATTTTATCATATGCTTCTACGTACTCAGAAACCTCATCGTTTATAACGTATTCTAAAATCTTACCAAAATCTTACTCTTGGATGAGAAACGACAATAACGCTGGATTGAGACAGTTGAATCGATCGACTTCACCCACTCAAGCCATAAAGCATGGCACACAGTCAACCGCCTGATCCAAACCCGGCAAATGCCCAGTGACCGCCAATGCAATCGCATCTCAACTAGTCAAGAATGGTCGATTCACAAACTCTGACCATGACAGAACATAGTGTCTATTCCCCTGACTTTACTAAATCCCCCCCCCCCCCCCCAAGGACAACTATGCTTTTGGCCGATTCGGTGGGAAGTGAACCAAAATGTCACGCACGATACCCAAATATAAGATATTTGATCTCTTATCCTAAACATACATTGTCAGCATCCTTATAACTATAAAACTCTGATCTTGGATGTGTGTGTGTGTATTTATTTATTTGTTTGCGTGTGATCACATCTACTCGAAGAAACGACGCGCTAACGGGAAATATTTTATATATCCCGGTAGAGATTTACCCCCTGGAGTCAAAAATTGGCTTACCTGAAAAATTCATGCATTATTTCTCGTCGTTAATCAAAATGTTCAAAAATCTCAAATATCTTAGAAAATGAAACTGCTGGCTTTGGCTGATGACGTGATGATGTCACAATGGCTGCACGCTCTGTTCACGCGCTGCAAGTGATGTTGCCCGGCCGCCTGCTCCCAACGGCCACGCCCCCCTCGCTCGGGGCCCTCGGGTCCATGACCGCTTGCCGTCCGCCCCGCTCACCGAGTTCAAGTCCGCCCTCTCCCTCCCCCCTCCCTTCTCTCTCCTGCCCCACCAATCGCCAGCCCGGCCGCGCTGCTCACAAGCCCGGCAGTGCCGCTCGGTCTCCCTCAAGTCGACGTCTGCCCGCAGCCCTCTCCGTGTGTTCCTCGAGTCCATGACCGCCCGCTCGCCGAGTTCAAGTCCGCTCTCTCCCCCCTCCCCTCTCTCTCACCCCCTCTCTCTCACCCCTCTCTCTCCTGCCCCACCAAGCCCGGACGCGCTACTCACAAGCCCGGCCACGACGCTCGGCCTCCCTCGAGTCCACGTCTGCCCACAGCCCTCCCCTGTCTCTGTCCTCTCTCTCTCCCCCCCCTATCTCTGCCTTCTCTCTCCCTGTCTGCCCTCTCTCTCTCTCTCCCTGTCTCTGCCCTCTCTCTCTCCCTGTCTCTGCCCTCTCTTCCTGTCTCTCCCTGTCTCTGCCCTCAATTCAATTTAAAAACTTTATTGGCATGATAAAATACATCGTTATATTGCCAAAGTATAGAACATGACATACATATTTAAAATGCATAAGTATAAATACGTATACAGTGCATGGATAGATATGTCTCTGTACATAAACTCGCAATAGACCTATAGCCCTTTATTGATTGCTACATGTTCTTGCAGCTGTAAGCAGTACAAAACAATAGCAAGTTTAGCAATTCAATATGAATTTCTTAGTGTCAGTTAATGTCAAATAGTGTGTGCGTGCACATGTGCATATTAGTCATTCACCGTCTCTCAGGTTATGGCATGCTGTTACGTATTGTGCACCAAGTTGTGCCGTATTTCCTTCACCAAGGATTATTCTTAGTTTTGATGTATCATCTAGTTCTTTAAAATCAGGAGTTGCCAGACTGAGTTTGTCAAAGTATGTTTTTCTTGTTCTGTCAAATTTTTTGCATTTTAGGAGGAAGTGCACCTCTGTTTCAATCTCATCTGTCAAACAGTGGCCGCATATTCTATTTTCTCTTGGTTGCCAGAATCTCTTCTGTCTTCCTTTTTCAACTGCCAAATAGTGGTCACTTAACCTGGATTTGGTGAGGGTCTGTCTCTGCTTTATGTCTCTAACATTTGAGAGAGTCTGCCAATTTATAATCTCTTTTTAGGGCACGGTAACATTCTAATCTGCTTTGGCTTTTGGTTTCTTTATTCCAATGTTCCAAATACATTTCTTTACATTGTTTGATAATTTGGTTCACTAACTGGTGATTGGGGATCAGTATTGATCTAAGGCTGGTCAGGGTTTAACTGGATAGGGTTTAACTGAATAGGGGTAGTTAGTCTCAGTACTAACTGACACTGGGAACTCTTTTCTGGGCTCCCCTCTTGTGTTTTAAGGATACCTCACTACCATAAAGCGCAATAGGCTGGATTACACTGTCAAATATTTTAAGCCAGATTTTAATTGGAATTTGGATGTTGTAGAAGGACAACAATCCCTCTCTCTCTCTCCCTGTCTCTGCCCTCTCTCTGTCTCTGCCCTCGCTCCCTCTCCCTGTCTCTGCCCTCTCTCCCTCTCCCTCGCCCTCGCCCCCTCTCTCTCCCTCCCTCTGCCCTCTCTCTCTCTCTCTCTCTCTCTCTCTGCCCTCTCTCTGCCCACTCTCGACCCCCCCCCCCCTCTCTAGCCATGCCTGCGCAGTTGGGGGCTATGCGTTAGTGGATAGGATGGGGTTAAAGGAGTGGGTGAATAATATTAAATAAAATATCAAGAGGGGGGGGGGTTAGTGTGTGTGTATGGGGAGTGGTTAGTGTGTGTGTGATGCCGCAGCCCCCCCCCCCTTAAATAGCCCCCTGAACCATGGTGCCCTGGTTAGTTTGCTCATCCATCCTACAACCCCCACACTAATCAGCCAAAGCCTCAAGTTGTATTTCACCTCAACATGGCTACTCTCAACAGGCCGCTCCACTGTGCCTTGCTATCTTTTTATTTGCTACTCTCCCTCCAGCTGAACCATTCGGACGCCTGATTCAATCTAATACCCCGGCTCCACAATCAGCAACACCAAAAACATATCCGTCAACCTCTTCCCGCCAATTTAAAAAAAGTTTTAAAAGTTGATTTTTGCTTTCAGCAAGATGGATACTCTCCCATTGTTTTCAAAGTAGAAAAAGAATATCTCAAAAAGTAGCACTCAGTGCAATCTGCAAATTCATTCAAGTAGAATTGGAAATGATAAAATGAATGTTAAGATTTTCATTTTCAGTTTCTAACTCAAATCATAATATATTAAATAACTAGACTAAGTGGGACCCGTTGGCTCCCAGCATCACACGGGAGGGCTGGTCACCAATGCAATATTCCACCTCTCCACCAATTCCAATATAGCTCGCCAGTGGGGGTGGGGGGATTTCTGATGCGCTAGTATGGGTGTTGCGGTCCGAAGGTACTGGTTTCCAGAGGGCTAGTATAGACATTGTGGGCCGAATGGATTCTTGGGCTGGCAGCCAACTGTTGCAACGATTTTAAAAGCCAAGCCAAGGCAAACAATTGGGCTGCAGCCACCTGACAACCAAAATTCATTTTGTGAACACAAACTTGTTAAAAAGGCGAGGCAAACTATTGGGCTGCAGCCACGTGACGACCAAAATTCATTTTGTGAACACAAACTTGTTAAAAAGCGAGGCAAACAATTGGGCTGCAGCCACCCGACAACCAAAATTCATTTTGTGAACACAAACTTTAATAAAAGGCGAGGCAAACAATTGGGCTGCAGCCACCCGACAACCAAAATTCATTTTGTGAACACAAACCTTTTAAAAAGGCGAGGCAAACAATTGGGCTGCAGCCACCCGACAACCAAAATTCATTTTGTGAACACGAGCTTTTTAAAAAGATGAGGCAAACAATTGGGCTGCAGCCACCCGACAACCAAAATTCATTTTGTGAACACAAACTTTAAAAAAAGGCGAGGCAAACTATTGGGCTGCAGCCACTTTGGAGCCGCATCGAGGGGACTCACCGTGGAGTAGACGTGCGTTCAGTGTTATTCGCAGCTCAGAGAGCCGTGACCCTCTCCCTTCCTGGGTCTGGCAGAGACTGAGTGAGGCACTACACTTCTGGGTTTTATAGTCCCTCCCCCTGCCGCCAGCGGGGGCAGCAGAGAGAATGGGGATTTAAAAAAAAACATTAATATATCTCTGATTTTTCATCGATGGGAAAAATCCTCTGGTCCCGGAAGGCGGAGGTGGGCTCTGAACGAGGTGGCCAAAAATGACTGCCGTTGGTGGCGGCTTTCTATCGGAAATCGCAGCACAGTGGGCCAAAAGCGGTTAAGATCAGACTTCTAGTAATATAGATAGATAGATAGATAGATAGATAGATAGATAGATAGATAGATAGATAGATGGAATGCACGATCCCTCCTGATCATTGATGATTTTTTATTTCTCCAAGTGATATTTCATACTTGATATGCTACTTTGTATTATTTTTTATCATGTTTATCAATGGGACTATTTTTCTGTATGAAATATATAAAATATATTGTATTGAACAGATGGCTGATTCTCCCTGAGAAGTTCCAGTGTGTATATTTTGTAATGGTACTGCAGACATAAAATTAACAACAGCGGGAATGCATAATTACAACAGAGCAAATATATATAGACATCTACTGTAATATATACATGTGAACAAGAGACGATATAATGAAAATATAAATGGGCAAATATGAGTGCATGACTTAAAAATAGGAACTGAACTGGCACTTACTGTAGTCTCTTTATTCTGTGCCTTATTCAAGTTTAGACTTGTTTATTGTCATATTCACAAGTTCGCTGAGGTGCAGGTAAAATGGCGCATAGCCAACACACAAAAACATATTATTGTACATAAATTCTGCAAGAAAGTCCATGGTAGTGCAAGTGATATTCTGTGGTTGAGGTGGGATTAGGGTTGTGCAGAAGTGCAGTTGTAGAGCTTGGTAATGAGTTTGGAAAGCATGATTGTGTTGAACACCAAGCTGGAGTCAAAGAACAACAGCCTTATATGTGTGTTTCTGTTATCTAGGTGGTCCACGGCAGAGTGGAGAGCAAGTGAAACAGCATTTTCTGTTGTGGGAATAGGTAAAATGAAGGGGGTCCAGCTTATTTCTGAGACAGGAATTGATTTGTGCCATAACGCACCTCAAAGCAATTCATTACTTGATTGTGGTGGATGCAAGTGCTAATGAGCAGCAGTAGCAGGCTATCATGATTTTCCTGGGCACTGCTATACAAGTCCATACGACCATGTCTATAGCCCATACAGTGGATGGAAAAATCCTCGGGCTGGTTCTTTGGGTTCTTAAAGGGTTGACGGTGGATATGCAATGGAAGGCATTTAAAGACTGCATGGATGAACTACAACAATTGTTCATCCCAGTTTGGCAAAAGAATAAATCAGAGAAGGTAGTGCATCCGTGGATAACAAGGGAAATCAGGGATAGTATCAAAGCAAAAGATGAAGCGTACAAATTAGCCAGAAAAAGCAGCCTACCAGAGGACTGGGAGAAATTCAGAGACCAGCAGAGGACGACAAAGGGCTTAATTAGGAAAGGGAAAATAGATTATGAAAGAAAACTGGCAGGTAACATAAAAACTGACTGCAAAAGCTTTTATAGATATGTGAAGAGAAAGAGATTAGTAAAAACAAATGTAGGTCCCTTGCAGTCAGAAACAGGTGAATTGATCATGGGGAACAAGGACATGGCAGACCAATTGAATAACTACTTTGGTTCCGTCTTCACCAAGGAAGACATAAATAAATAAGACCGCGGGTCAAATGAGATGGAGGAACTGAGTGAAATCCAGATTAGCCGGGAAGTGGTGTTAGGTAAAGTGAATGGATTAAAGGCCGATAAATCCCCAGGGCCAGATAGGCTGCATCCCAGAGTACTTAAGGAAGTAGCTCCAGAAATAGTGGATGCATTAGTGATAATGTATCAAAACTCTTTAGATTTTGGAGTAGTTCCTGAGGATTGGAGGGTAGCTAATGTAACTCCACTTTTTAAAAAGGGAGGGAGAGAGAAAACGGGGAATTACAGACCGGTTAGTCTAACATCAGTAGTGGGGAAACTGCTAGAGTCAGTTATTTAAAATGGGATAGCAGCACATTTGGAAAGTGGTGAAATCATTGGACAAAGTCAGCATGGATTTACGAAAGGTAAATCATGTCTGACGAATCTTATAGAATTTTTCGAGGATGTAACTAGTAGAGTGGATAGGGGAGAACCAGTGGATGTGTTATATCTCTACTTTCAGAAGGCTTTCGACAAGGTCCCACATAAGAGATTAGTATACAAACTTAAAGCACACGGTATTGGGGGTTCAGTATTGATGTGGATAGAGAACTGGCTGGCAAACAGGAAGCAAAGAGTAGGAGTAAACGGGTTCTTTTCAGAATGGCAGGCAGTGACTAGTGGGGTACCGCAAGGCTCAGTGCTGGGACCCCAGCTATTTACAATATATATTAATGATTTGGACGAGGGAATTGAATGCAACATCTCCAAGTTTGCGGATGACACGAAGCTGGGGGGCAGTGTTAGCTGTGAGGAGGATGCTAGGAGGCTACAAGGTGACTTGGATAGGCTGGGTGAGTGGGCAAATGCATGGCAGATGCAGTATAATGTGGAAACAGGAAAGTAGACTATTATCTAAATGGTGACCGATTTGGAAAAGGGGAGATGCAACGAGACCTGGGTGTCATGGTACACCAGTCATTGAAAGTAGGCATGCAGGTGCAGCAGGCAGTAAAGAAAGCGAATGTTATGTTGGCATTCATAGCAAAGGATTTGAGTATAGGAGCAGGGAGGTTCTGCTGCAGTTGTACTGGATCTTGGTGAGACCACACCTGGAGTATTGCGTACAGTTTTGGTCTCCAAATCTGAGGAAGGGCATTATTGCCATAGAGGGAGTGCAGAGAAGGTTCACCAGACTGATTCCTGGGATGTCAGGACTTTCTTATGAAGAAAGACTGGATAGACTCGGATTGTACTCGCTAGAATTTAGGAGAATGAGGGGGGATCTTTTAGAAACTTACAAAATTCTTAAGGGATTGGACAGGCTAGATGCAGGAAGATAGTTCCCGATGTTGGGGAAGTCCAGGATAAGGGATCACAGCATAAGGATAGAGGGGAAATCCTTTAGAACCGTGATGAGAAAAACATTTTTATGCAGAGAGCGGTGAATCTCTGGAACTCTCTGCCACAGAAGGTAGTTGAGGCCAGTTCATGGACTATATTTAAGAGGGAGTTAGAAGTGGCCGTTGTGGCTAGAGGGATCAGGGGGTATGGAGAGAAGGCAGGTACGGGATACTGAGTTGGATGATCAGCCATGATCATATTGAATGGCGGTGCAGGCTCGAAGGGCCGAATAGCCTACTCCTGCACCTACTTTCTATGTTTCTATGTTTGTGTCTGGAGAGTTGGGAAAGAGCCAGAGTACACAACAGTCCCCTCTGTCCCTCTGATACAGCAGTCTTGCTTTTAGGTTTTCTATCCCATTCTCCGGCGATTGAACATCCAGAAGGATTTGGCATGACTCTTTAGCTTTATCTGAAGGCCTCCCCGACAACCACTTTTAGCTCCCTGACACTTCCAGGTGCTGTACTTGTGTTCCTGGTGGTTGGGCTGTCAGACACTCGCATATGCATTAAGGGCCCATTTATTACTGTTGAAGTTCTGTCTGCAGATTTTAGCTTGAAACGGTCAAAACGTGAGTAGGCATGTGTTCTGCATGCCGCCTGCAAAACGTAGGCACAATCGTATTTAATCTTAATTGGATTATTTAAATTATGTTTATTTCTAGCTGCAGTTATTAGTTCAAGCTGTATTTTCCAGTTCCCAAGAGTCCTATTATTTGCTCCTCACTGTAATATAGTTACTTCTGTGTTAAATGCAGTGCGATCTTAATAACAGATACAAGGAAGCTACTTTAACAACATGTTGCACGTGAAACTGACATATGCCTAATTTTTGCCGGGGGAACATGATAATACCTACTGTGTATCATGCGATATCATGAGACATCATATTGAAAGTTGCACAGTAGAATTGTTTTTACACTAAAGTGCTTTGGGCAATTTTGAAGTTGAGGAAAGCATAGCATAATGCAAAACAGTTCTTTAATCAATTTACAAAGAAAATAGACTTCAACACTTCTACTTGCTGTCTAGGTGTCAGGATAATATATCATGCACAATAAGCCAGTTTGGTATTCCGAAAAACGCAAGGAATCATGGGATTTTTCAAAGGTATTTCAAGAATTAAAAAAAGCGAACGGGGTGCCTGGTAGCGGGGTGTAACAGTGAGAGAGAGAGAGAGAGAGAGAGAGAGGGGGTAGATGCGAGTGGGAGACAGGGAGAAACGGTGATAGGTGGGGGAAGAGAGGTTTCAGTTAGACAGACAACCACTGGTAAAGCCATGGCTCATTGCTTCTAGGAGAGTCGAGAAAATGTCCTCAATCGAGAGAAAGTTTGCATTGAGTGTTCTTACCGTCCTTGTTGTACACCGGCATTTTGTGAGAGTGGCTGGATCCTGGGATCGAGGAGTCAGTGCCCAACAGGTCAGTGGCCCGCGGTAGCTGGTGCCTCTCTGCAAGCCGCTGGAAGAACTGACACCTATACTCCCCGGGTCGGGTGCTGCCTCCTCGATCCCGCTGCTCGGCGGTGGCTGACTTGGATTCCAGAGCATCGCCGATGCCTCACATCAGCTCCTGATCCCCCGCTGCCCGTCCGGATAACGTGACCAATGTTGGTTGAGCTGAAGCTGGGATCCAACCACTTTCACAAAACGCCGATGTGCAACAAGAACGTTAAGAACATTCAGTTCGCTCAACGCAAACTTTAGGTCATTTGTTCCAATGGAAATCCCTGCTCCCATCCATCCCAACCTCGGCGCAAAAGTCTAATGTGTAGGAAGTCTGAAGGAGGGTCTTCTATCCGGAGATCCGCGGACGGGAGTGTTGGCCCAGGCCCGTAGGCAGCGCGGAGGGGTGGCCCCGGCCCCAGCTCGATTCTGCCTGTCCCGCGGGACGCGCCGGGTTGAGCTGGAGTCGGTGCTTCTTTTCCGCGCTGCGACGGGCCCCCCCTCCCCGTGCTCCGCCGGCCTTGGGCCACCCCAGCCGCCCTCGGGAGGGGACGGGCACGGCCCAGCGGCGACTGGATTGGGACGAGACGCCGAGCGACCTATGACCAGTGCATGCGCAGTCGGAATACCGAATGGCTTATTTCCACAATACAAAGGAGAAAAAAAGGCACGATTCTTGCAATCCATCTGTTTCAATATGCTTTTGTAATCTTTTCATCTTCCATCCAATGAATAATCTTTTTATGTTGGGCATTATCTTTATTAACCAGGCAAGAAGACAGTTTCTCTAACCAACTAAACATAGAGAGGAATTTAAAACTGAGGTGCTGACATAAAATTCCATTACAGGCCTACAGATGTGTTAAACAACAAAAACAATATAAAATAGATTGACCTAAAAAAAGTTCTGCTGTCAAGCTGCATATAGAGATTTGAAAGCTGATGGCCAGATATACAACCGACAGAAGTTTAGTTTAGTTTAGAGATACAGCGCTGAAACAGGCCCTTTTGGCTCACCGGGTCCGCGCCGACCAGCGATCCCCGCACATTAACACTATCCTACACAGACTAGGGACAATTTTTTTTACATTTACCAAGCCAATCAACCTACTTACCTGTACGTCTTTGGAGTGTGGGAGGAAACCGAAGATCTCAAAAACCCACGCAGGTCACGGTGAGAAAGTACAAACTGCATACAGATAGCACCCATAGTCAGGATTGAACCCGAGTCTCCGGCGCTGCATTCACTGTATGAATGCAGGAAGAGGTTCCAGGAATATTACAGCTTTCAGTGGTCGTAACAGTTGTACCAAGTGGATAGTTCATTTTTGCTTTGTCTCGCAATTCCCACCACATCACTGTAGCCAGTCTTCAACCAGGTTGAAGCATTCCACATAATGTCAGGAAATGTCTGAGCACAATGGATACAGTAAAACTTGTTGAACCGGAAAACATCCTGGCAGTAGACCTGAAGACTTCAGAACTGGCAGAGCCTCCATCATAATTGGTACAGTGTTGTTCCAGCAGCCCAATCTCAAACCTGAACAGCAATGCCTTTTCTGTGGAGTTTGCATGTTTCTCGGTGATCACTTTTATTTTCCCTGGCTGTTCCAGTTTCCACCCACCACCTAATGATATGCTGGTTGGTAGGTTAAATGCCAACAGTAAGTTGCTTGTAATGTAAGTGGGTGATGAGGGAATTGGAATTAAGTAACGTAAGGTCATAAAAACATAGAAAATAGTAGGCCAATCGGCCCTCTGAGCCAGCGCTGCCATTCAGTATGACCATGGCTGATCATTCAAAAACAGTACCCCTTTCCTGTTTTCTCCCCATATCCCTTGAATCCGTTAGCCATCAGACCTACATATAATTCTCTCTTGAAAACATCCAGTGAATTGGCCTCCACTGCCTTCCTTGGCAGATAATTCTACAGATTCACAACTCTCTGGGTGAAAATGTTTTTGAAAATGTTTTTCCTCATCTCGGTCCTAAATGGCCTACCCCTTATTTTTAAATGGTTAGCTCTGGTTCGGGACTCTCCCAAAATCGGGAACATTTTTCCTGCATCTAGCCTGTCCAATCCCTTAAGAATTTTATATGTTCCTATAAGATAGAAAATAGGTGCAGGAGTAGGCCATTTGGCCCATAAGATAACCTCTCATCCTTCTAAATTCCACTAAATACTAGACTAAGTAGGACCCATTGGGTCCCAACATCACACGGGAGAGCTAGTCCCCCAACACAATATTCCACCTCTCCACCAATTCCAATATTGGTGGCCAGTGGGTGGGGGGGAGGGGTGCTTTCTGGAGCAGTAGTATGGGTGTTGTGGGCTGAAGGGACTGGTTTCTAGAGGGCTAGTATGGACATTGTGGGCCGAATGGATTCTTGGGCTGGCAGCTCAGTCACTCAAGCCTGTTGTGCTGGCAGCTCACTCACTCACGGCTGGTAGGCAGGCAGTTGACTCACGGCTATTCCTTGAAATTCCATTTCAAGCAGGGTGCAAGGCCACCAAATTCAAGTGCAGTTTCTTACCATTTCAAGCAGGGTGCAAGGCCACTAAAGACAGTGAGTCGTGACTTCTCCCTCCTCCATCTTGCAGAGACTGAGCCACGCCCACATTTCTGGGTTTTATAGTCCCTTCTACCTCCCACCAGAAGGAGCGTGGCCTTCATGGCGGAATTGACAGGAGAGAATCTCAACATTTTTTAAACACTAATAACTCTTATTTTTCATCAATGGGGAAAATCCTCGGCACCTGATGAGCGGAGGGGGACTGAGTAAGATGGCCAAAAATCACAGCCGTACGTGGTAGCGTTTTTTCTAAAATCAATATAAAGCACAAACAGGAAGTGGTCAAGATTAGACTTTTAATTATATAGAAGGCAAGGCAACTTTAATTAGCAGCTTTAGCATTTCCGAACCAAAGGCAACAGAGCTTTAGCATTTCCAAACCAAAGGCAACACAGCTTTAGCATTTCCAAACCAAAGGCAACACAGCTTTAGCATTTCCAAACCAAAGGCAACACAGCTTTAGCATTTCCAAGCTATATTTTCAAACCACATTAAGGGCTCTGACAGGTCAGTAAAACCACTCACAGTTTAGTAGACATGTAATTCACAGCTCAGACTGAGAGACATGACCCTCTCCCTCCCCCATCTTGCAGAGACTGACTGAGGCACTCAACACTTCCGGGTTTTATAGTCCCTCCGGAAGGGGCGTGGCCTTCAGGAGAGAGAATCTCAACATTTTTTAAATACTAGTAACTCTTTTATTTTTTTAATCGATGGGAAAAATCCTCTTCTCCTGCGCAGCGGAGGGGGACTCTGAGTAAGATGGCCAAAAATCACAGCAATAAGTGGCAGCTTTTTTTCTAAAATCAATATACAAAACACCAGGAAGTGGTCAAGATCAGACTTTTAGTAATATAGATAAGCCGAGTCGACCGATTCTTTCATCATATGTCAGTCCCGCCATCCCGGGAATTAACCTGGTGAACCTACATTGGGACGACAGATGGCACAATGGGCTAAGTGTTCGGCTGGCAACCGGAAGGTAGCCGGTTCGAATCCCGCTTGGAGTGCATACTGTCGTTGTGTCCTTGGGCAAGACACTTCACCCACCTTTGCCTGTGTGTGAATGTGTGTGAGTGATTGGTGGTGGTCGGAGGGGCCGTAGGCGCAGATTGGCAGCCACGCTTCCGTCAGTCTGCCCCAGGGCAGCTGTGGCTACAGAAGTAGCTTACCACCACCGAGTGTGACTGAGGAGTGAATGAATAATGCGATGTAAAGCGCCTTGAGTATTAGAAAGGCGCTATATAAATCCCATCCATTATTATTATTATTACATTGCACTCTCTCAATAGCAAGAATGTCCTTCCTATCACAAATGATAGGAGCAGAAATAGGCCATTTGGCCCCTCAAGTCTAGTCCACTATTCAATCATGGCTGATCTATCATTCTCTTCTAACCCCATGCTCCTGATTTTTTTAGGTTAGTTTAGAGATGCAGTGCGGAAACATGTCCTTCGGCCACCGAGTCCGCACTGACCAGCGATCCGCACATTAACAATATCCTACACACACTAGGGATAATTTACATTTATACCAAGCCAATTAACCTACAAACCTGTACCTCTTTGGAGTGTGGGAGGAAACTGAAGATCTTAGAGAAAACCCTTGCAGGTCACGGTGAGAACGTACAAACTCCGTACAGACAGCACCCGTAGTCAGGATCTAACCCGGGTCTCTGGCGCTGTAAGGCAGCAACTCTACCGCTGTGCCACTGTGCCGACCCTTTTCCCCATAACCCTTGACCCTGCACTAATCAACAATATATCGACCCCTTAAAAATATCCATTGATGGCCTCCAGACCTTTCAGTGGAAAAGAATTACACAGATTCATCACCCTCATACTGAAGAAATTACTCCTCATCTCCTTCTTAAAGGAATGCCCTTTAATTCTAAGGCTATGACCTCCAGTCCTAGACTCTCCACTAGTGGCCACATTCTCTCCCATCCACTCGATCCAAGCCTTTCACTATTCGGTAAGTTTCTATGAGGTTGTCCACTCATCCTTCTAAACTACAGTGAGTACAAGCCCAGTGCAATCAAACGCTCATCATATGTGTAAGTGAGAGAAAAAAGGGACATGGGTGGGGATTGGTGGGTTATCTTTGAAAGCCAGCGCGGACTAATAGCTCCATCCATGTTGCAAGGAAAAAATATAAAAGTACAGCTATTACACACTAGCATTTACAGAAAATGTTAGGTTTCCGATAAGGCAGAGCAAATTGAAGCCAATAATAATTAATGCCCAATTCATTCATAATCAGCAAAGTGATGGAATATTCGTTAGTGTAATCAAGCAGTACAACTTGTAGCTTTTGCTTGGACGTAAAAAAAAAAAAACTTTATCCACAAAGATATACAAAACCAAAAAAGCATGTAAAACTCTTAATACATTCTTCATGTCTACTCATTCATTATTGCTCGTATTTTACTCAGTAGTGTCAGCACCTCCCTGGTCCCTTATACATAGCATAATTGCCACTCATCTGGCCCCCTGGGATGATATTCCTACATTAGAGTTTGAGAGATGTCCCCACTGGACTCTGTGCCTCAATGTCCAGCATAATCTTAATCCAGGGATTAAACACCAGGTTGAATTTCAGAGGTGAGGTGAGAATGATTGCCCTTAAAATCAAGAAAACAATTAACCCCCAATCCCATGACATTCTAGTACAAGAAGGACAAGAACAGTGAATTCCATCACCCCTGAACACACTTGAAAACATAATCGGCATTCTTTAATCATTTTCGAGGTCATTATAAGGATGAGAGCTCACCATCACCTTCTCAAGGGCAGTTAGGTGTGAGCAATAAACGTTTGCTCTGCTTGTAATTTCAATGTCCCAAAAATTAATAATTAAATTGCAGTATTGTTAAAGACCATTTCTAAATATATTTAAGTAATGGGCACATATATGGCAAAGGAAATACGGAAGAAATTAGATTTTCTTAACATATTCAAGACTCAGATCATGAAAACTCTTAAGACCTTGGATATGTTCTGACCTATTGTATTTATCCCTGGTCTAATAGTATTTCAATTATAATATCTATTTCCAATTTAAGTCTCGTTATTTTTATATGTACATAGTTAGCTGAGGTGATGTGTCAATTGTTTTACTCATGACTCATTTCATATTAATTCAATATAGTGGGTAGTCAAATCAATGTTGCCCAATATTATTGAAATGTGTCACTTGAGCTATGGGATTTGTCCTTTGGAGTACATTTAGAATGAATCATCGTTTTATTTCCTTGGTAATACCTCACCCTTTGAAGTTAAAGTGCATAATAAACTGACAGGTAGACAAAAAAGCTGGAGAAACTCAGCGGGTGAGGCAGCATCAACGGAGCGAAGGAAATAGGAACAGACAGCATCAGAATGATTCATTGCTTTATCAGAGTTGCGGAATCTTAATTTAGAAAATCCCGATAGAGGGAAAATTGGGAGTGTAGTAACTTAATATATTGCCAGCATTCTTCTGACTAAATTCATACTTACAACTTGAAATAAGTTCTCTTGAAACATACTATTGAACAAATAATTTAAATGTGTCATGTGTTTCAGAATTGATTTATTAAGAACTCTATACAATGTTGATATTTTCATAAAGCCCCAAAGTACCTAGGGTGTGGTCATCATTTGGAAGTGTTTGAAACAGCTCATTTGGAAGTGACCCAACAACAATCCGCACTGCAGCCCTGGCGCTCTGTTTCTCATTGGCAGATTATATGCAAGCCCCGTCTGGAGCCGCTCTAAACATGCTCGCAAGGTGGACTCTGCATTGAACACTGCCTGCAGGAAAACCACAGGATGCCTGAAGCCGACAAAGGTTGAACATCTGTATGAACTGGCTGGCATCGATGAACCATCTCGAAGACGTGATCGGGCAGTTGCAGTAGAACGCTTCAATGCGGACACAGACCCCCGTCACCCCTTGCACTATCACCAACATGCCAAGAAACGCTTGAAGAGTCGGAACAGCTTCATGGAACTAGAGTCAACCGTGCCAGGCACCAAAAACAAACAACAGATGGCACCAGCACACCTCCTGCCTAACACTACCTGGAAAGCCCTAATCCACCTCCACACTGGAGTGGAATGTTGCGGACTCAACCTGAAGAAGTGGGGCTTCTCCGGACTCTGGCAACTGTGGAGAGGTACAGACAATGGCCCACCTACTGACTTGCGGTGGAGAGGCATGCACTGCTGACGATCTCCACAGAGGCACAGATGTGGCACTGGCTGTGGCAAAGCGATGGCAGAACATCATCTGACACACAAGCGAATGAATGCTTTTATTTCAGTGTTTAAATTTTTGCAGTCAGGTTTCCGTCCATTCATAGCATGGAATTTCATCAATCAAAGATACAAACTGACAACAATTCTTTGTTACTCTAAATTTAATGTTACCAACTTTGGTCCTTCTAGACCTCTCTGCATTCTCTCGCATCTCAGTTGTCCAGTTGAATGGAACTACATTTGCACAGACTTGCATTGTGGAGAAAACATAGAACATAGAAAACAGAATAGCAGAACTAATCTGTGATAGCATTTATGCTCCACATAAATCTCCTCCCATTATTTTCAGCAGGCAAATCAACATAATCTTTTTAACCCTTGTTTATGGACCTTTTTCTTCTGTCTATGTTATTTTATACTTTTGCAATTCTTTAAATAAATAAACTTTTTTTAATATTCTCCAGCAGATCTGTAAGAGGTTTTCTTATTATGCATAATTTTGAACTTCCTCAGAAATATAAATATTTTTCCCAATAAGATGATCACATAGCATTCCACTCGCAATTTGTACGTAAACATGCTGGATAATGTTTTTTTTATAAAATGCAGGAAATGTTGTGCAAGTCATGCAGATCTGTGGAAAGAGAAACAAGAGTTTCAGGTCTATAGTGGGTAAATTCTATTTCATAGCACTGTTGCCAATAATTTATCACTTTGTTGATGATTATAAGTAAACTTACTGTGTAGTAATCAAGCAGATTGGATTTGTCCTGCCTTTTGTGGACATAACATACCTAGGCATTTCTCTGCATTGTGACTATACATCAATGGAATAGCTTGGCTAATCTAGTTTTGAAGCATAGCTCTTTGGTACTGCAGCCATGGCGTTGTCTGGTCCCATACTCTTTGCAGTATCCAAGATTTTAATTTGAATTTTATTAGCATGTGGAGAAAATCGAATTGGCTGAAGACTGAATGCTTTGATGGTAGAGTATCCATGTAGCATGTCTGGCTGAAGAAGGCTGCAAATGCTTCAACCTCGCTTTATGTAGTGCCTTTCTGCCCACTACTTTCCCAATGTCCTGTAGATTCCATTTCTTAAGAAAAGGATAATTTTTCAAAATAGCCTAAGTATCCAAATAACAAACTAATCCCATTCACACAGGAATTCACAATATAACATGATTTTTAAATCTCACTGTCATGAATTTATATGCCAGATGGAAGGAATTTAATGTTTAATTCCCATAAATTAATCCAGAAAGTCTCTCAAAATATAATCAAAATTGTTGTTTTTTTGTACAATACATGTGACTCAAACTTTTGTGAATATTTAGTTTAAAAATAATGATCATAGAGAGAGAATAACACAAAATATAGACAATTTGGACGGCTTATGACATGATTGTCCAAAAAAAAACGCGATCGATTGGAACGTTGCATTTGCGGTGAATTTGGACTCCATATCGGCAGGAAAAAGACTGCCAGTTCGTATAGGGGCCCAAATCACATTTTCGCAACATAAAATTAGATTAAAGCCATCCCAAGAAGCAAGATTATGTGTAAAATAGACGACTTACCCTTTGTTTTGTCCCGTTCTTGCGATCCGTCACGTTGTAGGCGTTGAGGGCGTTAGAAGTCGCTTTTTAATTTAATCCAAATATTAAATTGTCCAGCGAATTTAAAAAAATATATACCGCGAACGGATGTCCGATCAATTTTTCATCAGCAGCTAGCAGCTCGAAATGTGCTTCCCAAGCACATATAGCTGCCAGCCTATCACACCCCCAGCACATTTTCACTGCTGGTAGAAAACCCATTTTCATATTTTATCGTTCTGAGACCCTAAGTTCTGACTAAATAGTTCCCATGAACGGCAGATCAGATTAAAAACTTTTAAAAGGAAATTGAATACTTGCAACATCTAGTACTTTAATGTGTGGATGGTAAGAGTAACTAGTCAGTAATTATGCCACTTTTAAAGTACACAAGACACTGAAACTATATCTTGAGCTGTTAAAAGAAGCGCATGTCTGTTGGAATTCATTCTAAAGGACAGATCAATCCTTAGTTAAAATGGCACAGATAGTCAGCATTAATTTTTTTAAAGGAAAGCCTCATCTGACTGATGTTTCAAGCCTGCAGGTAGTAACATTGGGGCGAAGAGGACTAATGACTGTGCATTTTAGGGCTTATAAAATGGATATGCAAGCACATGGGATCCAAGGAAATATTTCATGATGGATCTGTAATCAGATCAGTGGCAGGGACCATACTAATAATAATGATGTGTTTTTGTGGCTGGAAGGCTCATCCTTGTAGCGTGTCACAGATCTTGGGACCTGGTCCCTTGCTTTTAATTTTTTGCCTTTAGATCTAAATATGGGGAGCAAAGTTTGGAGATGATGTAAATATTGGCCATATCCCTAAAACAGCAACATATGACTCAAAATAACATTGTAACTGAAAATGAACAGAATGTGAAGGATAATTGACCTTTTATTTTCAACAGTGCATGCTCCAATTACTGAAAGATTGGCAAAACATTGGGCCAGTTTGTACAGGTGGCTTACTTTGTATATAATTGAAACTCAATTTGATTCATCTGTAGTTTAAAAGGACCAGCACAAACCCACAGATCTGTTTTAATTTTTGGCCTGGGCTTAAACCTCAATATTGAAATTCAATTTGAGAGGCCACAAAAAATCTGCACTAATCAGTTGAAGCTTTGAAATATTGTATCTTTCTTTGTTTCTTTATATTTTATGTACTTATCAGTATTTGAAATGCTGGATATCTTATGACGTTTTCAGCAAATTGGAATTCTTTGAAAAGTCTCAATGACATAAGTCACATCAATTTTTGCAAAATATTTGAGTCATCACCGTCCGAGATGTATATAAAATTATGAGGTAGACCATATGAGGTAAAATAATAAAATAATACGGTAGACAGTCAGAAACTTTTTCCCAGGATAGAAATATCAAAGACTAGAGGGCGTAGCTTTAAGGTGAGTTTAAAAAAGTTTAACAAAGTTTAAAGGTGATGTGAATTAAAGGGCATGTTTTTTACATAGAGTGGTAGGTCCTAGGAATGTGGTGCAGCAGTGGTATTAGAAGCAGACAAGATAGTAGCATTGAACAAGCTTTTAAATACGCACATGGATAGGTAGGGAATGGATAGATATTGATCATGTACAGCCAGAGGCGATTAGCATCATGTTTGACATGGATTTTGTGAGTCAAAAGGCCTGTTCATAGAATATGGAAAAGCACATCATATGAACAGACTCTTCAGTGCTGAACATGATGCCAAGATAATCATATCTCATCTGCCTGCACATGATCCATATTCCTCCATTCCCTGCATATCCATGTGCCTATATAAAAGCCTCTTAAACACAACTATCGTATCTGCTTCCAACGCCACCCCTGCAGCGCATACCAAGCATCCATTACTTTCTGCGTTAAAAACACTTGCTCCGCACATCTCCTTTAAACTTTGCCTCCCTTACCTTAAAGCTATGCCCTAGTCTTTGACATGTCCATTTTGACATTTTCAGTGCTGTACTATTTTATGTTCTATAACTGGTAATTATGGTCTTCACAATGTAAAACATCAGTATCTACTGGTTTTGGCCAGTCTTTAAAGCAAGTATTAACATGTAATGATTGCAGTCCACCACAGGAACTAAAGATTAGCATAGGAGGTTTTATTTATCACCCACGCGGAATCTTTCAAAGTTTTGGGGATTTTTTTTTATCAGTGTGCTTTTTTTCCATTCATTGATATACCATGTGTAAAATTTGTAATAACTTGGATGTAGATGTTGTTCAATGTATACCTACGTCTCTGGAGAAAAGATATAATGAGTTTAGGAAAAAAAACATTTTTAGGTTTAGTGCAAATCAGTAAACCAGAATTGTGCTCTATATTGCAGAAATTTACTCCACAGAATGTGCCCATTCAGTTAATCGAATCTGTATTTTCCTGCTGT
Organism: Amblyraja radiata; assembly: GCF_010909765.2. Classification (NCBI taxonomy): domain Eukaryota; kingdom Metazoa; phylum Chordata; class Chondrichthyes; order Rajiformes; family Rajidae; genus Amblyraja; species Amblyraja radiata. Next base: position 38,232,400 of record NC_045964.1, on the reverse strand, counting down.
CCAGCCTAATCCCAGTTTCCAGTTCTTGTACCATAACTTTGTAGGTTACAACATATCAAGTGCTCAACCATGAACTTTAAATGTATATTTTATTTAAATGCTTAATATGGCAATAATAATGCTGACCCTTCATGGAACAGAGAAAATGCTAGTCTTCAAGCTGTTAATATTTATAGTACAGAACTAGGATGAATTTCATAGCTTCTCATTTTAAATTGTACCAGTTTCATAGTTACCTTATGCTGAGTGAAATATCGATAGCTTCCCACTCTGTTAAGTGGGGGCTTTTGCTATCTAGAATGACAAAGAATAAAAAGTCCAAGTTCATGAGAAGGAGGTGTAACTTTAAATGTGTGGGATGGTGTTAAGTGCAAAATGTGAACCTATAGGGCCTGTCCCACTTGGCGATTTTTTCGGCGACTGCCGACGTCATATCAGTGTCGCCAAAAGATTTTGAACATTTCAAAATCCAGCGGCGACAAAAAAATGTTGCGACACTTGAAAGAACACTGCGCGCCATACATCATCACACGCTGCATCACGCCGCAAATTTTTCGGTGACCTGATATGTCAATCAATGATGTCGGCAGTTGCCGAAAAAATCGCCAAGTGGGACAGGCCCTTAACTGTTTCTCTTTTTGTGTTCATTTAGAAAAAAAACATTTAGTTATCTTCTTAGTTTAGAGCTGAATTATATAAATTTTTAAATCCAAATGTTTTTATTACCTTTATATAAACTTTTTTTTAATGCCACTGCTGAAAACCTGCAATTAAAACCAAGAATGCTGATTTTTGATCTGAAATTTTAATTCTGTATTTCTTTCCACATATGTTGCTTGATCTGCTAAGTATTTCCAGCATTTTCTAAGTGTCTTTTTACCTGCATTCTTCAATTTTGTGTCTGTATTCTGGAATTTATACACATACACTCAAGAGCAGCCTTTTGTTTTAGGTTGGTAATTTTTTTTTTCAAAATAGACTTTATTCAAGTAATAAATAATACATGAACCGTGCAAAAAAATGAATCTGCCATTTTTGGAGGCAATACAGACATTCCATACTGTTTACATACATTGCTCAAGTTTCACAAATGTATCCCCCACCCTTGCCACTCATGCCAATCCCTTCCCTTATTTTGAGGGGTGTCTCCACCACACCCTGCCCCTCATGTCCAGCAGCAGAAGGACACTAGACTGTGGTCCTCCCCCATCGAGCATTGGCGTTGGCTGCACCAAGCTTCAGTGCCTCAGCACATACTCCTGCAGTCTGTAGCGGGCCAGTCGGCAACATTCCCTGATGGACATCCCGCTCCGCTGGGAGGTCAACAAAGCTCGGGCAGACCAAAGAGCGTCTTTCACTGAGTTGATGACCTTCCAGCAGCACTCGATGTCAGTCTCTGAATGCGAACCTGGGAACAGTCCGTAAATCACAGAGTCCTCTGTAATGGGGCTGTTCGGAGTAAAACGTGACAGGGACCCTTGCAAACCTCTCCAGACTTTCTTTGCAAATCCACACTCTGCAAAGAGGTGGGCAACCGTCTCCTCTCCATAGCAGCTGTCCTGAAGGCAGCGTGTGCTGATAGTGAGGTTCTGACGGTGTAGGAAGGATCTGACTGGGAGGGCTCCCCTCACCGCCAGCCAAGCCAGGTCTTGGTGTTTGTTGGTGAGTTCTGCTCTGAGAAGCACTCCACAGGATCCATGGAATCATTTCCCTGCACTGCCTGCAGGACATTCCGTGCTGACCACTGTCCGATGGACGTGGTCAATGGTGTTGGTCCGGAAGAACCTTTCCACGAACGACAGATGGTGCTGCAATGTCCAGCTAACTGGCACATTGCGTGACATCTGCGCCAGGCCCATCCTTCGCAACACCGGGGACAGGTAGAACCTCAGCAGGTAGTGACACTTGGTGCCCACGTGCCTTGGCTCTACGCTCCGCCTGATGCAACCACACACAAAGGTGGCCATCAGGGCGAGGGCAACGTTGGGCACGCTTTTACCCCCGTTGTCTGCCGACTTGTGCATTGTGGCCCGTCGCACCCGGTCCATCCTCTACCCCCAGATGAACTGGAAGATGGCCCGGGTGATCCCTGTGACATAGGAGGGAGGGACAGACCACACTTGTGCAAACCTTGGATATCCGCTCCAGCCAGTTCTTGTCACACGCCTCCGCCCACCCGAACCAGATCCCCAGGACCTTCAAGAAGTCAGGCTTGATGGTGAAGAAGACGGAAGATCGGTCAGGCCAGTTGCCAAATAGCATGGCCTCGCTCTTCCTGCGGTTCACGCTGGCTCCCGTGGCCGACTCAAACTGGTTGCAGACGCTAATCAATCTGCGGAGGGACCCTGGATCTGAGCAGAAGACGGCGACATCGTCCATGTACAGAGAGGTTTTGACCGGAGTGCCCCAACTGCCTGGCAATGTCACTCCTCTTATGCTCGCGTCCTTCCAACAAGTTCAATACAACAGACGAACAAGACCGGGGAGAGAGGGCAACCCTGCCTGACCTGATGGGGAAGCTGTCTGATTCCCACCCATTGATTTGGAATGTACTACAGATATCGGTGTAGAGCAGTTGGATCCAATTCCTGATTCCCTCCCCAAAGCCCATTTTGGAGAGCATGTCCCTCATGTACGTGTGCGATATCCTGTCAAAGGCCTTCTCCTGGTCCAAGCTGACGAGGCAGGCATCCACCCGTCTGTCCTGCACGTAGGCAATGGTATCTCTCAGCAGCGCCAGGCTGTCTGAGATTTTCCTGCCAGGTACAGCACAGGTTTGGTACGGATGGATCACCCATCCCAGAGCAGACTTGACCCGGTTGGCGATGGCCTTAGACAGGATCTTGTAATCTACATTCAACAATGTGATGAGTCTCCAATTCCTTATATCATTCATCTCCCCCTTCTGCTTGTAGATTAGGGTGATGCTGCCCTTCATGGAGTCTGACATGCTGTCGGCTAGAAGCATGTCGTTGTACACGTCCAGTAGGTCCGGGCCCACCCAGTCCCACAGAGCCGAATACAACTCGGTCGGTAACCATCGCTTCTGGGAGTTTTACTCGAGTCAAAGGAACGGATGGAGCCAGTCAGCTCCTCTAGAGTCAGTGGTTGGTCCAGACTCTCTCACTTGCTGTCCTCCAAGACCTCCGTGATAGAGGACAGGAAGTTATAGGAGGCGGTGCAGTCTGGCCTTTCTGTCGTACAAATCCGTATAAAAGGATTTGCAGATCCTCAGCATGTCCGTTTGCAAGGATGTTACTGAGCCATCCTCCTCCCTAAGTCTCTTCATCACAGAGCTCCCCCTGTGAAGCTTATGGAAGAAGAAGCGTGAGCACGTCTCATCCTGCTCCATGTGGAGGACCCTGGATCGGAAGATGATTTTGGAGGATTCGGAGGTAAAGAGCAGAGCTTGCTGGCTCTTCAACTCTCTAAGTTCCTCCCTCACATCCAGCCCTCTTGACTGCAGAAGGAGCAGTTGCTGGAAATCTGTCTGGAGTTGACACAATTCCCTCTGACTGTCTTGCTCTCAGAACCCCTTTAAATATGAAGAACCTCTTGATGTTCTCTTTGGTTGCTTCCCACCAGTGTGTGGAGGAGTCAAAGAGGGGCCTCACAGTTCTCCAACATGCGTAGTCCCTCTTAACTCCTCAATGTTCTCTGGGGTCAACAGCCTCACATATAACTTCCATGTCCCTCTGTCTGCCTTCCGGTCCTTTTGTAGGTGATAGGAACCAGAAGGAGGCAGTGGTCAGAGAAGAACACCGGCGTGAGGTCAGTGTGTCTGACGGCCTTCGACGTGGAGGAAGTCTATCCGGGACCGGACTTATTCGTTCGATCTCGACCAGGTGAACCGCGACAGGGCCCCAACTGCAGGGTCGCGCAGCTTTGCGTCTTTGACCGTCTCAATCAGGAGCTTGGAGGTGCTGTCCAGTCTGTTGTTGGCACTGCCAGATCGTCCAGCCGCATCAGTGATGCAGTTGAAGTCACTGGCCAGAACGAGCTGCTGGGATGTGGCCAGCAACGGTGGGAGCTGCTGGAGAATGGCCAGCCGCTCGCTCTGCACGGGTGAGGCGCACACATTAATCAGCCGGAGCGGAGAGCCACGGTACATTACATTCACCACCAGGAGAAGCCCCCCAGCCACCTCCCTGACCTCCGTGATGGAGAAGCTCCCTCCCCACAGCAGTCTGTGGGGCCACCATCACGACCACCTCCGATAGCAGAGGAGGTGTGGCAGCCCGCACTCCTGCAGAAAAGTGACGTCCGCCTTGACCTTGGCCAGGTACTGCAAGGCATTTACACATTGCGCAGTATTTTTCACACTGCGCACATTTAGTGATGCTATTTTTAGCTCCATTATCCTTTAAAAAAAGTCACTGACCGTCATCTTGTCCGCTCATGCCCATCGCATTGGTGAATTGCAGCACTGTTTCTGGGTTCAGCTACTGTGTGCTGGCAAACTCAAGGAGGGGGGTCTCCTCTGGCGTAGCGAGAGTTCCACCCTCTTCCGGGCGCACTGCCCCCTCCGTCTCCTGTAACTGGGGTACGGTGGCTGGTTCATTGCTCCCGGTTTCCTCGAGCTGAGGCCCATTGGCCAGTGCACTGCTCCCGGTCTCCCGGAGCTGGGGCCCATTGGCCGCTGCACTGCTCCCGGTCTCCTGGAGCTGGGGGACAACACGCGTGTCCTTTCCCTTTCTGATCTCCTCCTCACCAGTTTTCTTCCTCTGACTCTGTCGTCGGGTCCCCGACGTCGTCTCATCCTCTGACGAGGAGAGGTTGCTGGCGTTGGTGTGGGAGAGGAGTCTTTTCTTAGACTTTCCCGTTCCCTCCGGCCTTGGCTCTTTGGGCAGAGCCCTCCTTTTATTCCTTTTCACCACATGCCATTCCTCCCCCGGTTCTTTTAGGGCAAGCCCTGTAGAGGTGACCTGCCTCCCCGCACATGTTGCAGTTCTTGCTCACTTGGCAGTCCTTTGTCTCGTGGTCCTGCAGCTTGCAGTTCTTGCAGACAACTGCACTGCATTGGGTCGCCACGTGCCCAGTTTTGTTGCATTTCCTGCACACCCTGGGTTGTCCCGCATAGGTCATGTACCCTCAGTTCCCACCGATAGCGAACACCGAGGGAGGGTGGATAATGGCTCCCTTCTCGTTCACCCTCAGCTTCACCTTGGCTTGTCCAGATTCCAATCAGGTCCTTCACACCCTCACAGTTCCCTGCTCCCCCGACATAATGAGCAAGGAAGATGAGGACATCCATGATGGCTGCACCTTCAGCAGCGATAGCGGAGCTTCGTTACCCCTCTCCCGGAAGTCTTGCATCAGCTTCTGCCATCCCGTTGAATGTTGAAAGTGACATCAAAGTATCCGTTACCAGGGAAGTTCTGGCGACAGTAAATGTTCTCGGCTACAAATTTGCAGTCCTCCAGCAAGACCTTCCTAACGAACAGGTCCTGTAAGAAGGGAGTCCCCTCGCTGAGGTTCTTCATGCTCACTCGCAGGGTATTGCGGATACCCTGTCCTCCCGCTCCATTTGCTGCTGTCATTCTTACTGGATGAGCCAGCAACCGATCACCTGATCACCAGCGTGACTTCCAATTTCAATTCGGCCTTGATATGCGATCCACGATCCGTGTCTTGACCTGGGAGAACCGTCAGAACTATTCTGATAAGAACACAAAAAAAATTCCGCCTTTTTGATCACGGTCTCTCCCCTGCCAGGTAAGGTTGGTAAATAACCCTCGGGTCAGTGTTGACTGAATGTGTTGATACTCTAGCACAGTACTTAAGGGAGTTCAGTGGTCACATTGATTTGGGCCTCGTCCATTGTCAGAGTGAGGCCCAGTGCAAATTGGAGGAACAGCCCCTCATATTTCGCTTGGGTAGTTTACACCTCAGTGATATGAACATTGACTTTTCCAAATTCAGATAGTCCTTGCTTTCTCCCTCCTTCCCCTCCCCTTGCCAGCTCTCCCACAAGCCTACTGTCTCCGCCTCTTCCATTCGTTCTCCCGCTCTTTCATGCCTTGTGATTCATTTTGGCCAAAAATTTCAGACAAAACTATTCGATTCCCACAACACAAAATTTACACATCAAAATAAATTCCACAATACCCCTCCACAAAACACAAAGTATTTTAGAACGACAAAATTAAACTATGAAGAATGTATTTGATTTCAATCGTAAATCTGAAGAATCTGAGTGGACCGCTTTAAGTGAAGCACTGGACCGAGCAAAATTCTGAACAGCAAAAGAATGCTGTTATCAGAAAAATGTGGTATCCTCCTTACTTCTTCAATTTGAAAGCAAAATCACACAAACTTAAACAAAAGCATAAGCAAATTTAAGCAAGAATATAAGCAAACTTAAGCAAAAAAATAAATCACTATATACAAAATTATACCACACAAACTTAAACAAAAACATTCAATAAAACACTTTGATTTAACAGAATTTAGAGCAGCAATGTTTTGATCGCAGTCCTGAAATATCACAGACCCCCCCCGTCCCACCTCGGCGCTGGTTTTTAAGTAATATGTCAATTTGTACTTCAGCCCGAAACCCCTTCCCAACCTTTTACACAGTACAGGCTCTCAAAGTAATTTATCAAACTTAAGGGCCTGCCCCACGAGCATGCAACTCCATGCGGCAAGTGCGACCTAACGTGGTCGCTTGAGCCGTACGGCCTCGCGGGGACGGTCCCACTACGATTGCCGGAGTCGTATGGAGTTGTGCGGAGCTGGTCCTGACATCGTGCGGGGCTCCGAAAAACTGACCATGTTCAAAAATTCCGCGCGGCATGCCGCCTCGACGCCGTACGCACCGCCTCGATGCATGCGGGAAGACGCCGTCATTTTGCGTCCCTACCGCGACATCGGCACTATTTTCAATTGTGATGCGGCTGACGGGCCTCCCCACACTGCGCAGCCGCGCGGATGGTCATAAATATACTTTTTCCCCAAAATTATCCGGATGCGGAAATTTCCCGAAATTATTTAGTTTCCCTAAAATTACCCGAAGACAACCAGAATTTCCAGAATTTCGGGTAATTTCCTTTAAAGTGGAAACACTGCTGCTAACCAAATCATCACTGAACAAGCAGGTGGATCTTGGTAAGGCGTTTCTCACTCAATCTCAGACATCCTGACCATTGTGGTGCTTAAAAAAATACTGGGTTAGTATCACACCTTGCTTGTCAATTTTCCGTCACCATCTTATACCACCCTTCTATAATTTCCTCTTGATTTATCAAACATCCTGTTCTTTAAACCCTCTCCCCTAATTAGTTTAAGACCCAGTATACAACTCTATTTATGCGAGACACAGGGAACTGCATTAGGAAAAAAAACATAATTTTACATCCGCTTGCAGATTCATGTCCATTTGCATTGGTATGAACCTATAACCTCATTAATTTGCACATTTTCTTTTCAAACAGCTTCTTGAAGTAGTTTCTCATCTTGCCCAACAAAACTTGCGTCTCCTTGTCCTTGGGCGCAAGCACATGCTCAGAGGAACACGTAACTGGGACAAAAGTCATATGGCTGCCATACAGAAATATGCTGACTGCTTCTTTACATCAAATATGTAAGTTAAAGTTCAATGCAATGAATATAAAGGGCAACTCAAGAAAACCTATCATTCCTTTTTATGAAAAAATAATTGAATAATTCTAAGATCCAGAATGAAAAGAAGGGCCATGAAGAATTATTCAATTCATTATGAAAGCACAATGGAGTGGGGCTGTGTTGACAGCACTTTCAGACAGATGCCACAAGGTAGTGAGCCAAATGATTTGTTCCTGTAAAATTTAATCATCGTAGTTATGAAATAATTAGTATATTCATGATTTTTCAAAATTAAGTCCTTTGCTTGACGTCTTAATGGTCATCTTCTGGGGAAATCCTACTTGTTCCTAATTGCCAACTTTAATTCTTATAACCAATTGTTATTCACAAGTTAATATGATGAATAACTTTAAGCCACTAATATATATCAATAATATCATTGAAAAATAGATCATTACTCTGTAATGTCAATATTCAAGATTCAATTTACTTGTCACATATACCAATTAAGGTACAGTGAAATTTGAGTTATCATACAGCCATACTAAGTGAAAAACTACAATACACACAGCCATATGAACATCCATCACAGCGGAATCCACATTCCTTACTGTGATGGAAGGCAATAAAGTTCAATCATTTTCCTCCTTTGCTCACCCGTGGTCGGGGAATTCGCCGCTGCCGACGGTCCGATATCCGAGCCCCTGTGTCGGGATGATTGAAACTCGGGACGGATTGGAACACTCCGCGGCATGGAGCTCCCAGGTCAGCCTTCACAGTGTTAAAGTCCACAGGCCCTGCGGTTGGAGCTCTCCACAATCCTCGGCAAATAAATCGCAGCTCCCGATGTTAAAGTCTGAGCAACGCCAGCGGTTTGAAGCACCGGACCGGTCTTCAGGAAAGGCCGCACCACTCCACGTTGTTAGGCCGCAGGAGGATGGAGATACGATACGGAGAAAAATCGCATCTCCATCGAGGTAAGTGATTGAAAAAAGTTTCCCCCAATTCCCCCCCACCCCCCACAGAGAACAGACCAAGAAACATTAAAAAATACTTTTAAAACATATCATACTTAAAATAATAAAAACAGAGGGGACAGACAGACTGTTGACAAGGCTTTATATATAAGGCAAACAGAAATGCAAAGTGAATGTATTTTCGATCTCCAGCCTGTAGTCTCCATTATGATAGAAAATAACCAGGAGACACAAGAAACTGTAGATGCTGGAATCTTGAGCCAAATGCAGAGTGCTAGAGAAACTCTTCGAATCAGGCAGCATCTATGGAGGGAATAGACAGGTAGCGTTTTGGGTCGGGACCCTTGTCTCAGACCCTTGTTCCTTTTTTAAAATACTGCCACTCTCTAAAGCCTCCTGGTTACTTATTCCTATAGTTATTGCCCATTGACTTGCATTTCTTCAATGTAGCAGATAGCGAGTGTTACATTAGAAGCGTCTTACAATCTTGGTATTCTATTGTGGACAAGAAAGTGTTGAGTTTTGAGTTTTAAATAATTGCTTGGTACAAACAATTCAACTTTTGTGCATTATTTGAGGAAAGATGACAATGCGATGACCTAACCTTACAAAATGGATAGAGAGAGAATATGTTTGGTAGGGCATAACTAGATTCCACTAATACAAGGTAGTCTCCATGAAATCTTTAAAAAAATTCAAACTAACTTAGCGAGCAAGACGGCAGGCACACAGATCCATTGTGACGTCATCAGCGAAAGACTGTCATTTTTATTTCAAAATTTTGCCAGATTTTTGAACATTTTCATTAATAACTCGAGAAATAAAGCATGGAATTTTCAGATTCGGCTATTTCGGACTCCATAGCAAAAATCTCTACCGGAGTATGTAAAAATGTTACCGTTACCACGTCGCTTTTTCGAGAAGATGTGATTATATGCACACACACATCCAAGATCAGAGTTTTATAAGTATAGAGATATGATATATAGATGTGTAACCTATTACCCTTGGAGTGGTTGGAGTGGTTGGCTTTGAGCAAGTGGATATAAAGCACATACACACCCCAATAAGATGAAGAGATCCAGGATGATAGATGCAGATGTGGAAAAATGGGACATGCTGGCTGGCTAGGCTAAATGTTGGCCTGTTTCTGTTCTCTGTCCTAAGTAAGACATTAATAAAGATAAAGAGTGCACTTGTCCATCTGAAGAATTCTTATTTAAAGTGAATATATGCTGATTTCTTCTCGGGTTTCATGAAGTTATTTCTTTCTCACAACCTTTTTACTGGTTTACACCCTTTGCAGTTATTCTGTGCCCATTGAGATGCCTCTGTTGTTTGGCAGATTGTCAGTGTTTTAATTTGATTTAAAATAGCTTCCCTTCAAAGAATTGCAGAAATCAATTGTGATACCAAGATGGTGGTTGTTTCCTAAATGACCTGACATTGCATGTTATAGACCAGTGTGTGATATCTGTGAAAATTAACTTTCCATCCCATATCTAAATCATCTCTTATTTGCTTGTGTTGAGTGACCAAGAAGTGAAACGTACATGATTTGGCTTTAAGCAAGTGGATATAAATGGCTGCAAATTCATCTGCAACCACCTTTCTAAATACAATTCCACACAGCTAGATATTTGAAAACATTGCACGTGAGAGATCAGATTAATAACCTTTAAGGAACTGCAGGGAGTGGGAGGAAACTTACACATCACAACACGAGCACCGTTCAAACAAATTACTGACCAGAAGTGAAATTTCTAGTATAATTCCTATTTGAAGAGTAGAAAATGCTGTTCCAAAGATAATTGTGTATGTATATAAACTGGGATTTCTTTTGTTTCTCTTGATCCAGATCAGAAGATGATCCCTTTCTTTTATATGCAACAATACTTTCAGGAAATCACTGTAAATTCGTTAGTCGAGACCTTATGCGGGATCATAAGGCCTGTTTGATCAACAAAAATGCACGCCGTTTGTTTTTCAAGTGGCAGCGTGGACATCAGCTTGTGCTATCACACTATAATCCAGGACACAAGATCAAATTTGAGGTGGGAACTTAGCATATGTTGATGTAACCTAGAAGTGCAAAAAATGCAATGTTACCTTGCCTTAAGACATACAAAAAGATGTTGAGAAATGTAGAAGAAAATAACTGCCAATGCTGGATAATGGACACAAAGAGCTGGAATAACTCGGCAGGGTAGGCAGCATCTCTGGAGAACATAGATAGGTGACATTTTGTGTCGTGACCCTTTTTCATACTGATTTTAGGAGGGGGCGAATAAAGCAGGAAAAGTTGAGAGGCAAGCCAAAGCACGGCAGGTAATAGGTGGACATCGGCGAGTGTGGTTTTGATGGGCAGATGGTTGGAACAAAGGCTGGCAATAAGAGCAGAAGTTGTGAGACAGGTGTGAAGAGTTGTGGATCGTGAAGAAGAGGGAGGAAAATAGCAGCGGGGGTGGGGTGGGGAGAAATAGGTGGGCGCAAATCTTTGGGTGGGAGCCCAGATAGGGCACAGGGGAGGGAAGCTTTTGTACTTCGAGACAAAATATATTCTAAAGAGCAGCTCTGCATTCTCTAAGTTAATTTGAAACACGGAGTTGTATGATTTGAGTTTTCTATGCATAATTGTAAGAGTTGGCCTGCAAATTTGAGAAAACTCTCATTCTGCCAGGTAATGCATGTTTGAGGGTTTTTTTAAAAAGATTTCCACTCCACACCAGTGCTTTTTTGAGGATTATCTTGTCTTTGTCAAATCAGATTTTTTTGTGTCAGATTGCATTACCAAACAATTTATTCACAAAACATCTTTGACAAAGCAGTAAAATCTGATTCTTCCAAGCGAGAAAAAATTGAAACAGTATTTGTAAAGAGTGACAAAGGAAACCAGTTGATCAAGTTTTTTTTGAAAAGATTTAAGAAATTGGAATATGGAATCTAAGGGGTGGTTTGTGACACTTTAATTCCTTTTGTAGCAGTTGTAGTTGTAACTGTGACTGTACAGTTTGTTCTCTCATAAAATTTGTGTTTTTATATTGCTGCTCAATTGCTAATTAGTTCAAAACCAAATCAGTAAAAAAATTCTGGAAATACATCAGGTCAAGAATCATCTATGGAGAGAGTAAGAATAAAAAAATTAAATGTTGGCACTTTAAATAGATGAAACTCCTGCTAATCGGAAACCTGACATCAATATCTCATGTGAAACATACTGATTGCTGTGTGTGTGTGGGGGGGGGGGGGGGGGAGATAGTGGCAGGACAAAGGAGTAGGGCAGTGGAGACACAAGGAATCTATATTGAAAGGAGGCTGAGGAAGGGTCCCGGTCCCAAGGTGGAATTTTATTTTCAATATATAATAGACAATAGGTGCAGGAGTAGGATGTTCGGCCCTTCGAGCCAGCACCACCATTCAATGTGATCATGGCTGATCATCCCCAATCAATACGCCGTTCCTCCCTTCTCTCCATATCCCCTGATCTATAAGAGACCTATCTAGCTATTATTCAAGGTAGACAAAAATGCTGGAGAAACTCAGCGGGTGAGGCAGAGTCTATGGAGCGAAGGGAATAGGCAATGTTTTGGGTCCGAGACCCTTCTTCAGCTATTATTCAAAAGATAGCAACCTCACATTTAATCTTTGAATCTGCTTTAAGAGATTTATATTTTAGATTGAAGATCAGTGATCTAAAATGTTAAATTCTAAATATTATGGACCTCAAGTTGTTGCACAAAACTGGAATTTGCTGACTGACGTTTCTTCACTTAGCTGCCATCACGTTTGAATTTTCCCACACAAACACTTACGTCCCAAATGTGTAGGCAACGATAGTGGAGCTCTGCTAACTGAATTTTAACAATAGAACCCTCATGAAAATTCTGTAGTTCCCAAGATCTTAATTCTAGCAACCTGCTTCTGCATCGACACCAAATTAACCCTTTTGTGTGAACTGCAAATCCTGTAATTTCAGTGTAGAGGTTTTCTGAAATAGAGTATGCAACCATTATTTTAATTTTTTTGAATATTGCTATTTATTTTTACTATTAACTTTTTTTTTGTAGTGTTTCTCTTTGCTCAAAATGTTTAAAACTTTTGTGTTTGAATTCTTCTGACAGAAAATTACAAAACATTGAAGCTTATTGGCCAAATAATAATGAACAAATCTTTGCTGAATGAAGCACATTCTTGTGACCATATTTTATGGTGTATATTGCTTAAGAATTTAGACATTATTTAAGCTTCGTCATACCAAAACTGGAAAACGTTTTCCTACCAAAAATATTTAATTGTTATTTTTAATACTCATTTTGTCTCAACATTGACTTTTTTTTTAAAACAATTTTTCACTGTAGGTCATAACAAAGTATGATACAATCATGCAGTCAACACATAATACCTGGCACATACCATATGAAGAGGAAGGAGTGGAGAGATCCTCCTATGAAGTTCCACGTAGATGGTTGTGCCTTCAAAATATAACTGAAAAGAAGTGAGATGCAAAATGCTGGAGTAACTTAGCAAGTCATGCAGCATCTCTGGAGAACATGGATAGAACGTGAATGTTTCAGTTAGGAACTGTTCTTTAGACTCAAAAGACGTTCCAACCTGAACCGTTACCTATCCGTGTTCTCCAGAGATGCTGCCTGACCCGCTGAGTTACTCCAGCATTTGGTATCTTTGGTATAAACCAGGATCTGCTGTTCTCTGTTATTTCATACTCAAAATAAGTGTATGAATGCTGTAGTTTTTGTTTTTAAATAATCATTATTTTTTGAACTTTTTCTTTAGCCTTCCTGAAGTGTTTTGTTTCTTAATTTCATCTTATTTGCCTCTTCATGGAATATGAGAGCAGCACTGTAATGTAGTGGCACATTGTGGTGCCTGCCAAATCACTCGGAATGAGTTGATACGGTTGATGAAACAGAGCTTTTTATTGTATTGTTTCTTGATCAGTCATTGGAACAACCTAGAACCACAAATAAGACATTTGCTAATGTAAACATTAAATGAAATTGTATCCAAGAGTACTACATAATCTTGTAATGCATGTCATCTAAAATATATAAATTATGTAACTTCAGTTCGAACAATTGCATTCAAACTGGTGTTCATGTGTGCGTCAAGAGATAATAAGTAAGAATTGATTTTTGTAACAAAAATGTTTCACTCTTTAAAAAAAAGGTATTTTCATTTTGAGTAACAATCATGATATTGTTAATTCTTGCATTAACGATGGAAAATTTAGATGTTCGCGATCTTTAAATAGGCTTCTGACCAAATTATATTTTTTCCAGTTATGTGGGAATTATCTGGTCAGTATCAGATACATTGAGCGAATATAAACTGTTACAAATACATCTGTGTTTGAATTTAAATCAACAGATTTTGGGATTGTTGTGATATTGAAAAAGGTAATATAGTGAAAGATGTTTTAATGCTATTTGTTAACACCCAGATCCATAAATAATATGAAAAAACAAATTGTTTCGATGTTCAAAATATGCTGTTGTGTACATTTATTAATAAAATAAAATCAACCAACATCCCGTTTTATGAACAAAGAGTTTAAAGTTTACACACACATACTGAAAAGTGTATACTCCAAAACTGAGAGAGTGCTTTGTAAAAATAGAATAATTTTCTTATTAAGCATGGGTTAGTTGGAGTATTTTTACCTAGATTAGCTAATGTTATTATCCACTTCTGGTAAAACTCCGTACTTTGCATATTAAATCATAGTTGATTTATTTTTCTAAACAGAGAATGTTAGCATCTTGCATGACCCTGCAACCGTTAGCCCAGCATAACATCCTCTTCCAAGCCAATGCTCTATCCAATTGACCAGCTCCCCCTTGATCTCATGTGATCTAACTTCCAGACAAGCCTTCAATGCAGGATTTTATCAAAAACCTTGCTAAAGGCAACGTAAACATGTCTACTACTCGACTCACGAAAATCATTTTGAATTGAATTGAATACCTTTATTGTCATTCAGACCTTACGGTCTGCGAAATTTTAGTCATTTTTCAAAAAATTCAATTAAAATTACACAATGCCCTGGTGTCTATCCCTAATCAGCCTTTGCCTTTCCAAATACAGATTGATCCTGCCTCTCAGGATCCCCATCAGTGACATTCCCACCACTGAGGCCAGCCTCACAAGTCTGTGGTTCCCAGTAGGGTGTGGGCACATTTATTATTTGGGTCATGGAAATCACTGTGCCAATTTTGGATTACTGCAAATTGCCACTAGTCCATTTTTTTGACAGATGCTTGGTCAAGATTTTCTCCACCTAACCACTTTGCAAGCTGTGTTTATTCTCACTGGAATTTAGGAGGCTGAGGGGTGACCGTATATAGGTTTATAAAATTATAAGCATAGATAGGACAGATAGTAAGAACTTTTTCCCAGAGCAGAGAAGTCTAGAACTAGTGGGCATAGGCTTAAGATCAGGAAAGAATTTAGTGGCA
This sequence comes from Amblyraja radiata, assembly GCF_010909765.2. Classification (NCBI taxonomy): domain Eukaryota; kingdom Metazoa; phylum Chordata; class Chondrichthyes; order Rajiformes; family Rajidae; genus Amblyraja; species Amblyraja radiata. The sequence continues at coordinate 38,217,384 of NC_045964.1, read as the reverse complement.
GTTTGAAGAAGTTTCTGGCACAGTGGCGCAGTTGGTATAGCTGCTACCTCACAGTGCTAGAGACCTGGGTTCAATCCTAACCTCAGGTGCTATCGCAGGTATTTCATCCGCTAAGCTTCGCAGAGAGTACTTCACTCACAGGCTGGTGTGAAAGTCCCCATTGGACGCAAAACATCCTTTGCACCACCTCGCCCAGGACTCACAGTAACTGGGACCTCAATGCCTGTCATCTCGTCGCCCCTTCCCCCGCCCAGCCCGGACCTGCCCCGCAAAGAGTGGGTCGCCCTGAACCAGCTCCGTACAGGGGTCAGCCGGTTCAACGCCAACATGCATCACTAGGGGCTGCTTTCATCAGTAGCCTGTGTGTGTGGAGCAGACCAGCAAACAGCGCAGCATGTCATTTTCGACTGCACTGTCCTCCGCCCCCCTGGTGGAGGGGTAGATCTCACGGCGCTCGACAATAGCACATTGAACTGGCTACAGCGCCTGGAGGGCGTTACATAACCTCTGCTGCCTCAAACGCAAGAAGAAGAAGGTGCTATCTGTGTGGGCTTTGCATATTTTCCTGTGACTGAGTTTCCTCTAGGTGCTCCAGTATTTTCCCACATTCCAAAGACGCACACACTGTGCCAAATTGCCTCAAATGTGTATGGTAGTGGATGAAAAAATGGGACAACATGGAACTAGTATGGGGTGATTGATGGTCCTGTTTCCATGCTGTATCACTATGGTCTAGTTTCAAGATCTAACATGGAAATCTGAAGGCTAGCTTTTTTTTTGAACCATGCTTCCAGACTAGGTAGTGGGGGCAATATAATATTTCAAAGATGTTTGACCAGGTACTTAGACAGGAAAGGTGTAGAAGGACGCAGGCCCAATGTTGGAAAATGGGATTAGTGTCAATAAGCATCATGGTCAGTCTGGAAGAGGTGGGCATAGCATCAGCGAACATACACATTCCTGTGGATGTGTGGATGTTATGTGTGGGGGGGTAAGGGGGAAACCGTTTCGGCCGCCTCTTCCATGGAGAGGCGATTTTTTCAGGTCGCCTCCCCCGTGGCCTAACAGCAAGGATCGGCGCGGACTTTCCCGGAGACGCGCCCGGAGCTTCAGCGGCGGGCGCAGCGTGGACTCTCGGCGTGGAGCGGGTGAGACCTCGCTGGAGGGGAGCACTCCGTTACGCTGGCCCGGCAGCCGGCAGCCTGAAGCCGCAGTCTGCAGAACTCCAGCTGGTGCGTCGTCTACAGCCCGGGATCCCTCGTGGAGGACCCGGGGGGAAGAAGAAGCTTCCACCGCCGTCCCGCGGCCGTCTTCTACCGCGGGTGCGGCATGGACTTACCATCTCCCCTGGAGGGGAGCTTCGACCGCCGGCCCTGCGGTCTGCGGTGCTTCCGGCTGCGGCACGGCAGGTACTTTAAAACTTTGACCGCCGGCCTGCGGCCTAGACCAGGCTGAAGCCGCGGTCTCTGGTTGGGAAGAGCCGATCCTGGACTCACCTTGACTTTGTCTTTGTCCCTTACCATCTGGACGCCCGCAGCAACGGCTGTGGAGGGTGGTGGTCCCGACCACGGGGGAAAATGGAGGAGGACTGGCCAAGCTCTGTGCCTTCCACCACAGTGATGAATGCTGTGGTGGATGTTTGTGTAAAATGTTTATTGTGGTTGTGTTCTTTATTACTGTACCGCTGCTGGCAACCCAAATACCATCGACCTTGGTTGTGTGGCAATTAAATTATATCTATATCTATATACAAGGAATTGCAGATCTACAAAAAAACAAAGTGCTGGAATAACTCTGGGTCAGGCAGCATCTCTGGTGGACTTGGATTGGTGATGTTTCAGATTGGAATCCTTCTTCAGACTGATTGTAGTAGGGGAGTGAACACTGGAAAAGGGGAGAGAACACGAGAAAAGAGGTGAGGGCAGGACACAAATCTGGCAAGTAAGTGGATACAAGCAGGGCAGGTTTTTATTGTCTTGGGCCGAGGAAGGGATGTAGGTGGAAGGGGGCATGGTTAGAGATTGTGGGATCAGTGCACAGGGAAGAGAGGGGAGAAACGTGGAAGAGGGGTTACCTAAAATTGGAGATCTTCATACTGTTGCGTTTGCGTTTGAAAGAAAAATAACCAAACTGCAGGTGAGATAAGTTAGACTGAAGATCTAATTTTCATTTTAAAACATCTTAAGGTATGTTTACATTAAACCTGAACCTGGGGTTGGAAACTAGTTGGACATGGTCCAGATTTTTTCTTTCATTATTTGGAAAGCACATTCTCCATTACCCTGTACTTGACTTCACGCAGCACTTTCTGTCACTATTGGTGAACATTGTCATGAAATGACAATGTTCACCAAATAACCAGTTCGCTTAATTAGCAAGGCACTGGTGCACCTCATATTTCGCTTGGGCAGCTTACAACCCAGTGGTGTGATTTTGATTTATCTAATTTCAAGTTGCCCCTACATTCCCTCTCTCTCCGTCCCTCCCCCGCCCTCGTCATCGTACGAGGCTCACTGCTGAGTTTATTGACTGTGTCACTCGCTATATCACCTTCTCTACAACCGAAAATGGACTATTGTAGGCTGCAACTTTCCTTGATCGTCGTTGCTGCCTTTGATTTGTCCTTTTGCTTACATTTAGCATGTTATCGTCGTCTACGAAGGGCCACATATTTGTTCTATGTACCTTTTCGTATCTCTCGTTTCACTCCCCCGTGACTCAGACCTGAAGAAGGGTCTCGACCCGAAACGTTATCTATTCCTTTCCTCCAGAGATGCTGCCTGGCCCGCTGTTACTCCAGCATTTTGTGTCTATCCTCAGTGTAAACCAGCATTTGCAGTTCCTTCCTTCTCCTGGAGGTTGGGCTGAGCCATCAATCAGCGAGTGTATCCGGTGCAGACGATCTGCCGCTGCCGGGTCAGTTCCGCCGCCGTGCATGTTGTTGCTCGACTCGGCTTCTTGCTGAAGATGTCGCGGGGATCGAGCGCCGGCTTCGACCGTCACATCACCATCTTCTCCCCGGAGGGAAGGCTCTACCAAGTCGGTGAGTGAAGGACGCGATCCCTGGGTCCAGTCTGCGGGGCCTATCTCCGTGTGCTCAGTCATGCCAGGCCCCGGCCTCAGCTCTCTGCTCAGTCCAGGGCCCGGCTACTCTCTGCGCGGCCCAGACGCCGGATACTCGCTGCTCACCCCAGGCCCGGGATCCAGGACTCTGCTCCGCCCAGGCCCCGAGGTTCCTGTATTAACCCAGGGCCGATCCCAAATCTGGACTTCCCGGCTCAGCCCAGGCTCAGTTTAGGCCCCGGGACTCCAGGCCGGTTGTATTGCAATTTACTGGGTTAGCAGCGAGGCGCCGTGCTCTGCGGTCGGATTTACATGTCCTCAGTGCCCAGGGTAACCTGTGTTTTTGTCTTGCAGAATACGCTTTCAAAGCTATCAACCAGGGCGGGCTCACATCAGTCGCCGTCCGTGGCAAGGACTGCGCTGTCATAGTCACACAAAAGAAAGTACCGGTGAGTGTGGAGTCAGTTATACAGCACGGAAACGGGCCCTTCAGCCCTACTCGTCCATGCCGACCAAGATACTCCATCTAAATTAATCCCATTTGCCCACGTTTGGACAATATCCCTCGAAACAATCAGTGGGAGCCATCACTTGTCACAATAGATGATGGTGGTAGCAGAATTAGCTCAGGATACTTCCAGTTTCCAGCCCTGTGGCGTGGATGTCACAGGGAGGGTGATTTGGAAGTTTTAAATATCGTGGTATTATTTAACCAAGTACCAGTACTGGTCAGAAAGCAGAGGGGTGATGGGTGAAAGGGACTTTGTGTAAGAAAGGACATGGGCAACAGAATTTTGTACTCTTGGGTCTTTGCACGGTGAGAATGCGGGAGAAGGCAATTCTGGATTTAGTGTTGTGTAATGAACCGTATTTGATAAGGGAACTCATGGTAAGGGGGCCATTAGGAGTTAGTGACCATAATATGATAAGTTTGAATCTACAATTTGAGAGGGAGAAGGGAAAATCGGAAATGTCATCAGCATTACAGTTGAGCAAAAGGGACTATGGAGGCATGAGGGAGGAGCTGGCCAAAGTTGACTGGATAGAGACCCTAGCAGGGATGACAGTGGAACAACAATGGCAGGTATTTCTAGGAACAATAGAGAAGGTGCAGGGTCAGTTCATTCCAAAAAGGAAGAAAGATTCTAAGGGGAGTAAGAGGCGACCGTGGCTGACAAGGGAAGTCAAGGACAATGTTAAAATAAAAGAGAAGAAATATAACATAGCAAAGATGAGCGGGAAGCCAGAGGATTGGGAAACTTTTAAAGAGCAACAGAAGGTAACTAAAAATGCAATTGGGGGAGAAAAGATGAGGTACGAAGGCAAGCTGGCCAAGAATATAAAGGAGGATAGTAAAAGCTTCTTTAGGTATGTGACGAGGAATAAATTAGTTAAGACAAATGTGGGTCCCTTGAAGACAGAAACAGGTGAATTTATTATGGGGAACAAGGAAATGGCAGACGAGTTGAACAGGTACTTTGGACCTGTCTTCACTAAGGAAGACACAAACAATCTCCCAGATGTACTAGTGGCCAGAGGACCTAGGATGACGGAAGGACTGAAGGAAATTCACTTTAGACAGGAAATTGTGTTGGATAGGCTGATGGGACTGAAGGCTGATAAATCCCCAGGGCCTGATGGTACTCAGGGTACTTAAGGAAGTGGCTCTAGAAATTGTGGACGCATTAGTGATCATTTTCCATTGTTCTACAGATTCAGGATCACTTCCTGTGGATTGGAGGGTAGCTAATGTTATCCCACTTTTTAAGAAAGGAGGGAGAGAGAAAACAGGGAATTATAGACCAGTTAACCTGACCAGTGGTGGGGAAGATGCTGGAGTCAATTATAAAAGATGAAATAGCGGCACATTTGGATAGCAGTAACAGGATCGATCTGAGTCAGCATGGATTTACGAAGGGGAATTCATGCTTGACTAATGTTCTGGAATTTTTTGAGGATGTAACTAGTAAAATGGACAAGGGGGAGCCAGTGGATGTAGTGTACCTGGACTTTCAGAAAGCCTTTGATAAGGTTCCACATAGGAGATTACTGGGCAGTGGGTTACTGGGCAGTGGACACTCTGTAAATTGCCACCAGTGTGTAAGGAGTGTATAGTCTGCCTGGACTCAGTGGCTGAAGGGTCTGTTTCCAAGCTGTATCTTTCAATTAATTAAAACTGCTTGATTTTCTGTTTTTCAGGATAAGCTTTTGGATGCCAACACAGTCACTCATCTTTTCAGAATAACTGAAAATATAGGATGTGTAATGACAGGAATGACAGGTAATAAACTTCCTGAAAAAAAAATTACTCCTTACAGATTGAGAATCTACCCCCTAGATGATTTATTAATGGATTTGTTAAAATAATTATTTTATAACTCAAATTTGAATAATTCCTGATTTTAATCATTTGTTACTGTTGTAGTTCATTTGTTCCAATCAACAATTGATAAAGATAAGCATAGTTAAGAAGAGATTCCAAATATTGCAGACTGAGATAATGTAAATCCAGAATGGTATTTCTTTCTGGTCCATTGGTGTATTTAGAATCACCTAACATGGGTATTTGATATAATTGTTTCCTCTCTTGTGTCTCAATTGTTTGATCTAATATTCTGAATTTTGACAATTTGATCCCATATATTTTTGAAAATAGTTGAGATAAAATAATGCTTTATTACCTGAACTTATTGGCCTCTGCAAATTGCCCCTAGTGTATAAGGAGTGGTTGAGAAAATGGGATAACACAGAACCAGTGTGAACGGGTGATCGATAGTCGTGGGGGGGGGGCACGAAGAGCCTGTTTCGCTGCTATATCTCTAAGCAACCCTATTTTTTCTTATTCGTCTACAGCAGATGGCATGTCTCAAGTTCAGCGAGCTCGTTATGAAGCAGCAAATTGGAAATACAAGTATGGTTACGATATCCCAGTAGACATGCTGTGCAAGCGGATGGCAGACATTTCCCAAGTATATACGCAGAATGCTGAAATGCGACCTCTGGGATGCTGTAAGCAGCTATTTTATGTTGTAAGAATTATGCAACATTAGGTTAATGCTTCAGATTGTATTATGTAAATTGCATATGTGGATGATCACAATGAATGGCGGTGCTGGCTCGAAGGGCCAAATGGCCTCCTCCTACACCTATTTTCTATGTTTCTATTTTAAAGTCATAATCATGCTTTGATGTATCGGTTACTTTCCAATTTATTTGCTGAAAAGCAAATTGACCAATCATTACATTCGGTATTTGGTAATTTTCCATTTGTGCAAGGCATAACGTTTGAAGACTAATTAATCGTGTAGCATATGGAAATACACCAGCCAATTTGTATCTGCATCCCAGGGTACTTAAGGAAGTAGCTCTAGAAATCGTGGAAGCATTGGTGATAATTTTCCAATGTTCTATAGATTCAGGATCAGTTCCTGTGGATTGGAGTGTAGCTAATGTTATCCCACTTTTTAAGAAAGGCGGGAAAGAGAAAACAGGGAATTATAGACCAGTTAACCTGACATCGGTGGGGAAGATGCTGGAGTCAATCATAAAAGATGAAATAACGGCACATTTGGATAGCAGTAACAGGATCGGTCCGAGTCAGCATGGATTTACGAAGGGGAAATCATGCTTGACTAATCTTCTGGAATTTTTTTTAAGGGTGTAACTAGGAAAATGGACATGGGAGAGCCAGTGGGTGTAGTGTACCTGGACTTTCAGAAAGCATTTGATAAGGTCCCACATAGGAGATTAGTGGGCAAAATTAGGGCACATGGTATTGGGGGTGGAGTGCTGACATGGATAGAAAATTGGTTGGCAGACAGGAAACAAAGAGTAGGGATCAACAGGTCCCTTCCAGAATGGCAGGCAGTGACTAGTGGCCTACCGCAAGGCTCGGTGCTGGGACCGCAGCTATTTAAAATATACATCAATGATTTAGATGAAGGGATTCAAAGTAACATTAGCAAATTTGCAGATGACAAAGCTGGGTTGCAGTGTGAACTGTGAGGAGGATGCTATGAGAATGCAGGGTGACTTGGACAGGTTGGGTGAGTGGGCAGATGCATGGCAGATGCAGTTTAATGTGGGTAAATGTGAAGTTATCCACTTTGGTAGCAAAAACAGGAAGGCAGATTACTATCTAAATGGTGTCAAGTTGGGAAAAGGGGAAATACAATAGGATCTGGGGGTCCTTGCTCATCAGTCAATGAAAGTATGCATGCAGGCAGTGAAGAAAGCGAATGACATGTTGGCCTTCATAATAAGAGGAGTTGAGTTAAGGAGCAAAGAGGTCCTTCTGCAGTTGTACAGGGCCCTAGTGAGACCACACCTGGAGTATTGTGTGCGGTTTTGGTCTCCAAATTTGAGGAAGGACATTCTTGCTATTGAGGGAGTGCAGCGTAGGTTCACCAGGTTAATTCCCGGGATGACGGTATTGTCAAATGTTGATAGAATGGAGCGGCTGGGCTTGTATACTCTGGAATTTAGAAGGATGAGAGGGAATCTTATTGAAACATATAAGATTATTAAGGGTTTGGACACGCTAGAGGCAGGAAACATGTCCCCGATGTTGAGGGAGTCCAGAACCAGGGGCCACAGTTTAAGAATAAGGGCTAAGCCATTTAGAACGGAGATGAGGAAACACTTTTTCACACAGAGAGTTGTGAGTCTGTGGAATTCTCTGCCTGAGAGGGCGCTGGAGGCTGGTTCTCTGAATACTTTCAAGAGAGAGCTAAATAGGGCTCTTAAAGATAGCGGATATGGGGAGAAGGTAGGAACGGGGTTCTGATTGTGGATGATCAGCCATGATCACATTGAATGGCGATGCTGGGTCGAAGGGCCGAATGGCCTACTCCTGCACCTATTGTCTATTGTATGCAGCAATTAAGTAATGTTGGTTGAAGGACAAATATTTGGTCAGTACTTCCATTTTTCGTCACTCTGCAGTGGCCCATCTACATTTGTGCACTTCTCAATTCTGGCAGAGAGCAAGGTTGAGGAGTTTAATATCATAATGTTGTCACTGTTAACCAATACCTATGTATGCAGTGTTTTTCATTAATTCAAACACTCTTGCATTGAAAGGATGATATCTGCAGAATTTGAGTAAGAATCTATTAACATTTTTAACTGTATTGGTGTTTTCTTTCTTGCATCTGGAATTCAAATATTTAGTCTTGCTCTCAGGTTCTTGTTGATCACGCTTTTCTTTGTAATTAGAATAGAAACCATTTCTTAAAACAAATTGAAAACTTACCAGAAAATACTATTAAAATACAATTAAAGAGGACCTGAAAAGAGGTTTACTGTTGAGGAACTTGCAAAGTTCTGAGACAAAGTAAATGTTTGGGACTTAGGTGCAACAACACTTTCAATAAGCCATCATGGACATAACAGATCAGACCGCTGCCTCCAGAGCTACAGGTTTTGCGATTCTGTGAAATGCTTTTTTTTAATTCTCTGTATCAAATACTTTTTCGACTTTGACAGTTCTCTGCTTTCTTTTATAGGTATGATTCTTATCGGTGTGGATGAAGGGCTTGGTGCTCAGGTTTACAAGTGTGATCCCGCTGGTTATTACTGTGGTTTCAAGGCCACTGCTGCAGGAGTAAAACAGACAGAAGCCACAAGCTTCTTGGAAAAGAAAATTAAGAAGAAACTTGACTGGATTTATAACCAAACTGTTGAGGTAAGAAAGTGCAAAGACTTAGCACTAATCAACATGTGTTTATTTTTAATGTTGTGTTAGATTGTTTCAATTGAAATGTAATGAACCATAAATTAACATGCATTTATTTTGTTCATCCATTTTCTCTTTTGTAGACAGCAATAACTTGTCTGTCCACAGTACTTTCCATTGACTTCAAACCTAGTGAAATTGAAGTAGGAGTGGTTACAGTGGATAACCCGAAATTTAGGTAAATGAAGCCTTTTCAATTGATAAAGCAAGTGCTATTCAAAAATTTAAAAAATGTTAAATGTATTGTCTAGTGATAATGTACTAATTAGTGATAATTTTTGGTTTCTAAATGATTTGTTTTCCTTCATTTATTTGTTTAGTATTCGAGGTTAAAGGTTTTGCATGAATGTTGGACAAAGTACCTTGCCATGGATTGCCAGTTTTTCTTTTGATTGAAAGATACAGCATGGAAACAGGCCCTTCGGCCCACCAAGTCCATGCTGATTGTCGATCACACACTAGTTCTGTTATCCCACTTTCTCACCCATTCCCTATACACTTTTGCAATTTTATAGAGGGCAATTAACCTATAAACCTGCACGTCTTTGGGATGTTGAAGGAAACCGGAGCACCCATAGGACACCCAACTGGGAGAACATGCAATTTCCAGGCACACAACACCCGAGGTCAAGATCAAACCCAGGTCTCTGGCACTGTGAGGTAGCAGCTCTACAAGCTACATGACTGTGTCGCGCACGTAGACCAAAGTTTTGGTCATGAAATTCTCATCCTTGTGTTTTGTTAACCTTTGATCTCGCCCTCTCTATTTTCTGTGACCTCCTACCAACTGTACCACTGTGCTACCCAGTTTGATAACAGCCTGCTTCTGCACAGGCTCTTCCCATTGCGTTGCTATGTAAACAAAGATTCAAACAAGGGGACATGACTTGAGAATTAAGGGACTGAAGTTTAGGGGTAACATGAGGGGGAACTTCTTTACTCAGAGAGTGGTAGCTGTGTGGAATGAGCTTCCAGTGAAGGTGGTGGAGGCAGGTTCGTTTTTATCATTTAAAAATAAATTGGATAGTTATATGGATGGGAAAGGAATGGAGGGTTATGGTCTGAGCGCAGGTATATGGGACTAGGGGAGATTATGTGTTCGGCACGGACTAGAGGGGTCGAGATGGCCTGTTTCCGTGCTGTAATTGTTATATGGTTATAAGAATAATCTGAACTTCCTAGTTTTGCACATGATTGCTACTATTATCTAGAACAGGGGACGGCAACCTTGTTCTGCAAAGGGGCCAGGACGCATGTCTGTGAGCGGATGGTGGGCCTCATCCATCACGTGTACACATGGATCCCGCCCGGATGGCAGGCATCAATCACGTGTTCACAGAAGGTAGACAAAAATGCTGGAGAAACTCAGCATTATCTCACCGGCTGAGTTTCTCCAGCATTTTTGTCTAGCTTCGATTTTTCCAGCATCTGCAGTTCTTTTTTAAACGTGATCACAGAAGGTGCGCGGCGGCTTTGTGTAGGATGCTGTACAGTCAGAGCTCGGCGCTCCGGCGGGCCGGATGATTACGGGGGGAAAAAATCCGCCTGCGGGCCGGATGATTTCGGGTTTCGGGCAGCATTCGGCCGTAGGTTGCCGACCCCTGATTTAGAACATATTATCTTGAACTACCGATGCCTGTTGATTTTTACAAATTTGGAATCTAAAATATCTTCTCTGGAGTTCTGGCTGCTATCGGTTTTACAAATATTTAAAAATAAGCTGTCTCAAAACTTTGCATTCTTGCATTGACAAAATGGGGATATAAATTCCGCACCTTGCATTTTAAAATTGATTTTTGTCTTTCATATAGGTAACTTTAAATAACCTTTTAACAGAGGTGAATCGGTTTAAAATATGTGCATATGTCATCTATATAAAAAAAACGATCATTATATAAAAACCGAGTTGCACATTGTTAAAATATAATCATGCAGAAACTGGGTTTGAATCCTGTCCAAAGCAAGGCTATTAGCTTGTCACATGAAATGACCACCAAGAATCAGCACAATTCCTCGTAAAATCACATTCAATTCCTCGTAAAATCACGGCAAGTCAAATTTCACTACACCAATTGGTGTATGTGATAATAAATGTCCTTTGTCCATTCAAAAAATATGTTCGCAAATTGTGCCATCTGGTAATTCTACTTGGAGGCTAAAGAATGCCTCACATAGAAAGGTGAAAATTCTTACTGATATCTCCTTTAAGGTTGATTTGACCCATCTAATTGAATTAGTAAGGTGGGTGCACTTGGAATTCATTGCTGAGGTTAAGTGCCTAACTGGCAGGGCTAGAGTTAAATCCAGCAATCATCAAGTTAGATTGACAGATTTTCTGGACAGTTAGATCTTATTTCTAGTAATACCTTCTTTTAGACTACTTTTTAATTGATAAAGTAAAATAGAAAATGCATCATATGATTCAGGTAAATTCAGGGAATCTGGTAAGTTAAAAGGGAGCAAGGGAACTGAGGTGAGTGGGAAGGGAGTGTGGCAGACAGATGCCAAATACTATGATTTCCAAACAGTCGAACAGCGGATTAACCGAGTTTTACAGCATTATGTTCGTAGTCAAGTTATTATATGTTTAAGTACAATGAGGTACAAATACTTACACATCTTGCATAGATCAGTTAAGTTTTTGGAGATGTAGAGGAAAAGCTTTGAAACTTTAGACGGAGGAACTTCCATGAAACCGAGGAAAAACTTAGTTCTCTTCTGATACCACTGAACATGTGATTCATGTTCTTCCTCAGACAGTTGTAGACTCAATATTAAGTTTTGTTTTTCTCGACCAGTGTGAAGGGGGACTCTGTCCTTGTTCCGATTAGTGGGATGGGGAGTGAGAGCGGAGCTGCGGGATATAGAGGAGACCTTGGTGAGAGCCTCATCTATAGAGGAGGGGAACCCATGTTTCCTGGTCTGGAACACCTCATCCTGGGTGCAGATGCGGCATAGACGGGGGAATTGGGAGTAGTAGGGGATAGAGTCCTTCCAGGGAGCAATCCTGATTAATAGTTTCTTTATTGTAGTAGTACAAATAGTAAGATAATTCACTCACACAGAGAGTGGTGAATCTCTGGAACTCTCTGCCACAGAAGGTAGTTGAGGCCAGTTCATTGGCTATATTTAAGAGGGAGTTAGATGTGGCTAAGGGGATCAGGGGGTATGGAGAGAAGGCAGGTACAGGATACTGAGTTGGATGATCAGCCATGATCATATCGAATGGCGGTGCAGGCTCGAAGGGCCGAATGGCCTACTCCTGCACCTATTTTCTATGTTTCTATACAAGCTTCTTGTATGTACATTTCAATCATACTCGTGGTCATGCTCGTGCATGGTCAAAAACTATGTCTCTTCCCCGATCTTCTTCAAACTAAACTAAACTCCTTGGGAGTTTGTACGAGAATCCCAGCCGCAAACATGCCTCAAACTGCATATAAATCCCACCCACATAATTACAGGCAGATAAAATTTAAAGGTAACTGGTTATAGTTAAGCTAAATGGCTACTACACCTACCTAAGGTAAAAGTCTGTATTTACCATATTCCCTGCATGATTTTATACACTTCTATAAGATCATTCCTCAGCTCCATCAACTTACAACCATAAAACTATCATCTTATTCTTGATTAGAACAGGTGGCATAAAGTTATGGGGAGAGGATAGGAGAATGGGGTTAGGAGGGAGAGATAGATCAGCTGTAATTGAATGGCAGAGTAGACGATGGTCCTAATGGCCTAATTCCAATCCTATTCCTTAAGACCTCCCTGTGCTCCAAGGAAACAAATCTAGCCTGCTTAACGACTCTATAGCTCAGGCCCAGGCGACATCCTCTCAAGTCTTCTCTGCACCCTTGCCAGCTTTTTCTGCAGTTCTCGTCAGTTTTAATTCTGGAAGTACATTTTAATTTTACTCTGAAGTTTATAAGACCAAATCTAGATCTGCATTTTAACTATGAATTTTTGTTAGTGAAAATATGCTTAAGCATTCAAGTCTTCATTCATTCTGACCATTTTATCTTTCAGGATTCTTACAGACTCTGAAATTGACGTACATCTGGTTGCTCTGGCAGAGAGAGATTGAAAACCATTTTGTTTAAGACTATTTGTTACATAAGAAACACTGTTAATGGAAGACTGGTTGTTGCTGTAACAGAATGCGCAGCCGCACTGTATTTTATTCTGTTCAAATAAAATGGAGGTTTTTGAAAATACTGTTATTTAAAGTAATGTATACAGACATGGTTATATCCTTTTTACAGACCATGTAATGGATTATATATCTAAGTGGGGAAATCAATATCTGCTTTACTTCTATTTAACATAGACTGTCAAATTTCCCCATATTCCAGATTGGACCTGCTATTTGGAAGTTGGCAAAATAGAACAATCTGAAATCCTAAAACCTTTATTAAAATGTAACCTTTAGGGGTAACCTGATAGAAGTTTATACAATTATGAGAGGCAAAGATAGGGTAGACAATCAGAACCTTTTTCCTCAGGGAGGAAATGTCAAAGTATAGAGGACATAGCTTTAAGATCAGAAGGGGAAATTTAAAGGAGATGTGCGGGGCAAGTTTATGGCTGTCTGGAACGCATTCCTGAGGTGGTGGTGGAAGCACATATGATAGGTGGCTTTTAATAAGTTTTTAATAGTTCAGATTCAGATTCAATCTTTATTGCCATTGTGCAGTGTACAGTACAGAGACAACGAAATGCGGTTAGCATCTCCCCAGAAGAGCGAACATCGAATAATGAGCAATAAATATATATACGTACATACAGTAGTAGTAGTGCAATTTTTCTGGGGGAAGGAGTATCCGGGGGGGGGGGGGGACTGGCAATCACCAAGGTGCAGAGTTAAGTAATGTAACAGCCGCAGGGAAGGAGCTGGTCCGGCAACGGAGAGACCTGTAGCGCCTCCCGGATGGGAGGAGGGTAAACAGACTGTGGCTGGGGTGAGAGCAGTCCTTGACGATGTTGCGCGCCCTTCGCAGCCATCGCTTGCTTTGGACAGACTCAATGGAGGGAGTGAGGAACCGGTGATGCGTTGGGCAGTTTTCACCCCCCTCTGCAGTGCTTCCCAGTCGGAGACAGAGCAGTTGCCATAACATACTGTGATACAGTTGGTCAGGTTGCTCTCGATGGTGCAGCGGTAGAAGTTCACCAGAATCTGGGGAGACAGATGGACCTTCTTCAGTCTCCTCAGGAAGAAGAGACTCTGGTGAGCCTTCTTGACCAGTGTTGAGGTATTGTGGGTCCAAGAGAGGTCATCGGAGATGTTGACGACCAGAAACCTGAAGCTGGAGACACGTTCCACCTCCGTCCCGTTAATATGGATGGGGGTGTGCTTGCCGCCCCTAGACCTTCTGAAGTCCACAATGAGCTCCTTGGTCTTCTTGGAGTTAAGGGCCAGGTTGTTGTCAGCGCACCATGCTGCTAGGAGCTGGACCTCCCTATAGGCTGACTCATCGTTGTTGCTGATGAGGTAAATCACCGTTGTATCATCTGCATATTTGATGATGGTGTTGGTACCATATACAGGTGTGCAGTCGTAGGTGAAGAGGGAGTAGAAGAGGGCTCAGCACACAGCCCTGTGGAACGCCGGTGTTCAGGGTGAGGGTTGAAGAGGTGTGCTTGTCTAACCTAACAGACGGGTCTGTTGGTTAGAAAGTCCAGTATCCAGTTGCAGAGGGAGGGCTCGATGCCCAGGTCGCTGAGTTTGGTGATCAGTTTTGAGGGGATAATGGTGTTAAATGCTGAGCTATAATCGATGAACAGCATTTTCACGTAGGTGTCTCTGTTGTCGAGGTGGGAGAGGGCAGACTGAAGTGCCGTTGAGATGGCATCCTCCGTACTCCTGTTCTTGCGGTAGGCGAACTGATAGGGGTCCAGTGTGGGAGGTAGGCAGCCTTTGAGGTGTGCCAGGACCAGCCTCTCGAAGCACTTGGTGATGATGGGAGTAAGTGCAACTGGGCGGAAGTCGTTGAGGCTCGCCGCAGTGGAGTGTTTTGGCGCCGGCACGATGGAGGTGGTTTTAAGGCATGTAATAGTTCATGAATATGTAGGGTTGGAGAGATATGGATCAAATGCAGGCAGAAGAGATGTTTAATTTGGAATCATTGTACTGTTCTAGTTTTTCTATGTTCTAAAGAAAGAAACCAATTCAGCCAATTGGGACAGCATACAGGAGTTGATTTACAATGCGGGAATTAGTTGATTAAATATTAGGCAAAAGCGTATTCTGTAATTAAATGTTAGGTTAAAACATCCTTTGGTTTGCGTTTTGAGTTCTGCAATTTACGTTCAATATTTGAAGTACAATTGCCAATTTGGAGCACCCAGAGAAAACCCATGCTGTCACAAGGAGGACGTGCAAACTTCGTGCAGACCCATAGTCGGCATTGAACCAGGGACTCTGGCACTGTAAGGCAGCAACTCTACTGCTGCACCCAAGTGGGCTATTTGAATAGTTCAAGTTCAATAGACAGAATGGCTTTGATTTGTGATGTGTTATGCTAAACAATAACACTAATTTCTCTCTGAACATACACTAGTAATCTATTCACAATTACTGTAAATCTGTAACATTTTGAATGAACCTTTAGAGAAGGAATGGGCAGATGAGACCCTTTCAGACTGATTGTAGTGGGGGGAGAAAGCTGGAAAAGAAGTGGGGGCACGACAAAGCCTGGCAAGTGATAGATGGGTATAGGTGACGGACTTGATAGGTAAGTGGGTGAAGTATGTGACAAAGGCTTGAGAGAAAAAATAGGAGACCAAGGTGTGTCAGATAAGGAGTGAAATGTCAAGCCAAAGGGCATGCATAAAGTGGAAGGGGGTGGGGAAAGGGGCAGGATAGTGCGAGAAATGGAGAGGAGTCTTAAACCAATAATGGAAGAATTCAATGTTCGTACCATTAGGTTGTAAGCTATCCAAGTGGAAAATGAAGTGCTGTTCCTCCAGATTTCATATAGCCTTACTCTAGCAATGGAGGAGACCCAAGACAGAAAGGTCAGAATGGGAAGGGGAATGGTTGGCAACCACAAGATCCAACAGGCCTTAGCAGACCTAGCACAAGTGTTGGGCTTAAACTAGTCTATGCTTGGTTTCTCCGTCGTAAAGATACATCTGGAGGTCACGGTCAACATCTGCGTGCACTTCGGTGTTAATTGAGTCATTTTAAAAGATAATTGATATTAAAAGATTAATAAATGCAAATGCTCAGCTTGTTTATCTTATATCTGCAAACCACCATGGTCACTTGACATTAACGAGATGGAACCATAATAAGACAAAATCCTGAGATTCTGGACTTAACACCAACTGCTTAGGAAACGTGGTGACATAATTCAGTTGGATTCAGAATGGAATGAAAGAATTCAAAGTTTCCTGTGTGCCAGCTTTAAAGCTCATGTGTAAAATCCAGTACTGTACTGGATGTGTAGTTTTCTTTATATGGTTTCATGCTTCACTGCTTAAAGTATTCAGGCTACAAGTGTTCCTTGAATAATGGCATGCCCTATTTTTACAAAGGTAAATTACAAATGTAAATATTTGTATGCGTTTTTGAGACTAGTCTATGCTGTACTGAGTTCTGTGTTACCCAGTTGTTTATGATGAACCACGACAAAGATTATTGCATCTCTTTCCAGACCTTCTTGGCAAGTGTTCATTCCAGAAGGAGATGTGTGGCATTTTCATCCGCACCTTAACTGCTTCCAGGATGGTGTATGTGGGTGCGGAGTAGCTGAACATCAAGGATGTGAAAGACAGCATCCTTCTTGCCATCAACAAAGCCAGATCTTGTGTGAAAGTTTTAGTGGTGGAACGTTCTGCCAAATGATTCTGATGGCACGTGTACAGGAAGCCATATGACTAATTGCACAATCTTCCTGCAGGACTTTGAAGACATTTCCAGTAGAGCCTTGGCTGATTGACTAATCGACAAAGGTGTTCTACACAAATGTTTGTACAATAGAATTAAATGTTCCGCACCAATTGGCCAACACTAGGGGTGGTTCGAAGCCCAGCATAAAGTGGTATATGAACACCTAGGGACTGTGTACACGCAGAGGTAGACATTAAGATAAAGATCATGGAGACGCAAGAAACTGCATACGCTGGAGTTTCACAACACAAAGTGCTGGAGGAACTCTGACGACAGCATGTTTAGAGGGATTGGACAGATGACATTTCGGGTTGGGACTCTTCTTCAGACTCAGATTTAGGATAAGGCTTATGTAATGTCCTTTTTCTCCTGTGGTTCTCTGAAGAGTTGTACATGATCACTTCTACACCTCCCAGGTCTGCAGCCAAACATACAATAGACAAAAACCCATAATGGAGACGAGTTAATGCAAGATATTTTACACTCCATGTCATTGTGTTAAATGTCACATAGTACAATTACAGCCAACCAAATCCTGTAGCTGTTCCCCACTTTACTACTGAACGAGTACTGTAAATATTGTGAATATGCCACATAACCTCAGACCTCCTCGAAGTAGATAGTAAACCACAGTGTACAAATATAGCTAAACCTAATTCAGCAATAGTTAGCAAACATGTTGATTTTTCAGCCACATGGTCGGTCGTGCTATGTATCAAGGAGGAATTTAATTTTTGGTTGCAAGTTCTAAGTGTGATACTTGTACACGTTCCTTTGTACAAGATCCCATTGGCAGAATTGAATGAGTGGAGGTGAAGGTAAAATGAAGGCTGATGATTCTGCTTGTGTCTGATGCTGGTGATCAATGATATTTCTTCTATGATTGTGATCTTTCATCCCTTCAAGCCAGAGCTGGCATAATTATTAGGTAGACTAGTTCAGCCTACTGTGTTATATTTGCCCTATTGCTGAAGAAGGGTTCAAACACAAAACATTGCCTGACAATTTCCTCCACAGATGCTGCCTCACCCAGTGAGTTACTCCAATCTCTTAGGCCCCCTTCGGTCATGGCTGACCATGGGTGCCTCCAGGGTGTTATTCCCTATATGGAGGACCCCTGTGCGTGACTTTGTTTAACGTGGGGAGACTGGTGCACAGTCCTCGACAGAACTGGGTCAGGATCCAATGGCATATACCAGGATACCAGGAGCATAGCTCCAGACGGCATCGCTCTCAGGATCTCAGGTCCACACAAGCTTCTCCACCACGACAAGGTAACAATCCATAGAGAAGAATTACTCCAGCACTATGTTTTATTCAAGATTCCATCATCTGCAGTTTCTTGTATCGCCCGGTCATATTTGGTACAGCATCCAAGACATAATTAACGTGTAGGAAGAAACTGTAGATGCTGGTTTATACCGAAGATAGATACAAAAAGCTGCAGTAAGTCAGCAGGTCAGTCAGACTCAGCGGGTCTGTCTGATGCTGTCTGACAAGTTGAGTTATTCCAGTTTTGTGTCTATCTTCAAGACATCATTAACTTCAGTGAGACTGAAATAAGAGACAAACTGGAGGGTAGCATACTTTTTAACTTTACTTTGTGGTAGTTAATGTCATCGAGTTATTGATGTCACAAGTTATCTTTGTTATTAATTATTTATTTCAATATTGATATGTTTTACGTCTCTGAATGTCGGAGACCTTTATAAAACGTTATTAAAGTGACAAGTACAAGTTTCCACAGTGGGCAAAGTCCACCCGTGTCTTTTAAGGGCATTACAGCTTGGACTATACTATTGCCTGAGACCCAGATTCAATCCATACATCAAACATAGAACATAGGACTCTACAGCACGGGAATAGGCCCTTCAGCCGATAATGTCTGTACTGAACACAATGCCAAGTTAAACTAATCTGTGCCTGTATGTGATCCACATCACTGCATATCGATGTGCCTATCCAAATGCCACCATTGTTTCTGCATCTACCACCAATCCCTGGCTGTGAGGTCCAGGCACCCATGGCCCTCTGTGTAAAAAATCTTGCCCTGCACATCTCCTTTAATCTTTGTTCCTCTGATGTTAAAGCTATGCCCACTAGTCATTGACATTTCTACTCTGGGGGAAAAGGTTTTGACTGTAAACTCCATCTATGTATCTTCTAATTTCATTCAAAGCTTCCTTCAACCTTCGGCATTCCGGGGGAAACAATACAAGTCTGTCCAAATTCTCCTTACAGCTAATATCCTCTAATCCAGGCAACATTCTGCTAAATCTCCTCTATACCCTCTCCAAAGCTTCCACATCCTACCTGTAATGGGGCGATCAGATCTCCACACAATACTTTGAAATCAGGGTGCGGAGGAACAGTGAGATAGACCCTTATCTCCTGGCTCCGATGACTGGACAAGGGCAGACCACAGGTGGCCATTGTCGAAGCAATCTGCGTCCAGTACAGTCCAGCCCATCAGCCATTAAACATAAACACACAATGCTTGGGATCAGATCAGCCCTTTCTCTTGATTCACATCTGTTCAGGGTTTTCCAGGGTAACAGAGAACGCACATTGTAGTAAGTGCAAAAGAATACTGCAGGGCTGCCAACATTGGGTGAGAGTTGGGAGTGAGAAATTGCGAGAGACCAAGCCCGAGAGAGCATAACGACCAGGGGGAGGGTGTGGGAGGAGGGTGTCCCCCCTCCCATTGGAACAGAACTCTTGCATTTTTCATCTTGAAATTGTGCAATATGGTGCATGCTGTAACAAGTCTTTTAACTTACACTTGAATGCAATACATATGCTTTAAATTGGATTAGCTATGAATAAGGTTAGACTAAATTACATTCCTAATTACATTCCACAGTAGAGCCAGGCTCTGATCAACACGTGCAGCACATGAATGATCTTAGTGTATTCATGTATGGAAATCAGGTTATAATCAAATACTTGGCCCATGTTGACCAACCTGGGTCTCACTGCACACCTGGTACTACTCCTGGCCCTGACTCCAGTTGCATACCTTGTCTCATTCCTGACCCTGAGTCCAGCCTTACACCTGGCCCCTATTCTACCCTGATCATAGCTGCTTACCTGCTTAGGTTCCCAGTGCTGAACACTCCCATTGTCCCAGCTTTGACTGCACACCTAGTACTATTCCAGACCTTGACTTTGGATGCACACTTGGCCTTCCTCCTAGCCTCTTTGCACTGACAATATATCTGGCCCACACATAAAGCCCAATATCTGACCCCCTGGACTAAACATATTACGTTCAAGTCCACAGGTGCTTATCTAATGCAGTAATCTTTTATGGGCACTTCACAGACCACATTATGGATAACAAAATGTGCTACATCCATTGGCTTCCTTGTTATCTAACATGCTAGTTACTTTGTCAAACAAGTCATCAATTGGTTGAACACAATTTCTCATCCATAAAACTATACTCACTCAGCTGTATAAGTATTCTGTTACCATTTCTTTCATTTTCGTAACAAACTGTCCTGAAGTCATTTTCACCCCCAATATTTTCAGTATTTTGCTGTCTTCCTCTCAGCTAGGACTTTTCCGAAATGCAAAGTCCAATAACTATATATTTAAGCAATATTATTATATTAAATGTGATCTTGAGAGTACATCATATTTTCTGTGGTAATACAACAAAGATAAAAAGATTGTTGTTTTGATTGCACCTACCAACATGCATACATTATTATATTACAGTTAATATGTACCGAGGGCAAATATTTGTTCCAATGCTCCCCATTCCCAATTACTTTTACATTGAAATGATTGAAATCCAAGTGAAGGAAATCCAAATGGCATCATAAAAGTAAAACCTCCGGAATGGATGATATTCATTACGTGGTTGGTTGGTGCCAGTATCTGCACAATTACTGTATTAAACTTTGAATCTTCAGATGTCCTGGTTCAAGCTAAAACTAAAGACAAATAATAATCTCCTCACACATTTCCCTGCAAGTATCTCTGACCCTCCTTTTAAAATATGCCCCTTCTTTGAACAAGCTCTTAAATATCGAATCTGAATCAGTTTCCCTCTGATTACACTCTTTGAGGAAGTTCATCTACATGATTAATGAAACAATGAGATTGGGGACATTTCTATTCAACCTGTCAAAAGAATTGGGGGGGGGGGGTTAGAAATAGTCAGTGAGGTAAACAAACATAATAGTTGAGTGGCAAATGACAATAGTGCTATCTTCCCAATATTTAACTGAAGGAAATAATGGGTTATCGGGGCTGTATGTTGTGACAGGCAGCCTGACACTTTGCATGTCATTTTAATATTACACTTATCCCATCCCCCTGGACATTCCAGATTAATAAATTAAGGTTTTGCCAACTAATTACAAATCAGGCTAATTACAAATCAATAACATTAGCCAACTCCGAAACATGAAGCACTGAGCATTGGATCCAAACATCATGGACGACTGGCCTCAGTTCCCCGCTCACATCTGGCAGTGTTCTCCGTCTGAATCAGGGGCCGCGGAGCGTTTTTTTAAATGTGGGGAGGCTGAGCGATCACTGATCACTGGCCTTGGGGGTACCCGGTGAGGGAGTGGAGCAACCGAGTGGGGAGAGGGTGTGATGGTAGGGGGGTGAGGGGAGAGCGAGAGTGGAAGGAGAGGGGAGCGAGAGATAGTCCCCCTCTCAGGGTAGGGACCTTTTGAAATTTAATGTATCAAAATCATGTTTTAGTGCATTGTAGAAGTATGATTTCAATGTTTTTTGTATGAAGTATTTTTAAGAGGTAACTTTTTAAGGGGTAACTTTAGCCACACAAAGGGTGGTGGGTGTATGGAACAAGCTGCCAGAGGAGGTAGTTGAGGCAGGGACTATCCCAACATTTAAGAAACAGTTAGACTGATACATGGATAGGACAGGTTTGGAGAGATATGGAACAAAAGTAGGTAGTGTAGCTGGGACATGTTGGCGGGTGTGGGCAAGTTGCGCCGAAGGGCCTGTTTTCACACTGTATCACTCTATGACTACATTATACCTCCATCATGCATGAATGCTTAAAAATCTAGTGATCGAGTTTTATTGCCATATACTCAAGCATAGAAACATAGAAAATAGGTGCAGGAATAGGTCATTGGCCCTTCGAGCCAGCACTGCCATTCAATATGATCATGGCTATTCATCTAAAATCAGTACCTCTTTCCTGTTTTTTCCCCATATCCCTTGATTCCTTTAGCCCCAAGAACTAAATGTAACTCTCTCTTGAAAACATCCAGTGAATTGGCCTGCACTGCCTTCTGTGGCAGAGAATTCCACAGATTCACAACTCTCTGCGAGATGAAAGTTTGTCCTCTCAGTCCTAAGTGGCCTATCCTTTATTCTTAAACTGTGACCCCTGGTTCTGAACTCCCCCAACATTGGGAACATTTTTCCTGCAGTTACAGTAAGTGGAAATCTAGCAGGCAAGCAGGATGCTTTCTCCAACCACCCCCATTTGAAGTTCACTATCTTCCACCGTTTCTACCCAGTGCTTGGTGCCTACTTCCAGCAGCCACTGGTTGTCCTCCAGGATGCAACGAGCCGCAGCCTGATCCATGCCGGTCACCTGGGAAAATTTGGCACAGAGACTCTCACAACAGCGGCGCAACGCTTCCAACGCCTCTGATGGCCCGGGACTCTTGCACTGAGGCTGCTCCATGGCCGGAGCTGCAGTGAGCGACTCGCCAGCCCAGCAAACACTCGCCAGCCCCGCTCCCCATCCGCATCTGTCCCCGCTGCTGCTTCTGCTTCCAACACCCATGGCCCATGCAGTTGATATGAGTTTTGAAATTTTCGTTGATCACAGAATTTCTCATGACAGAGCATGAGAAATTTGTGATCAGCGTGAGAATTTGCCTAAATGCGTGATTTTCACGCTCAATGCATGGGAGTTGGCAGCCCTGCCTCTCTATCCCTCTCTATCCCTCTCTTTCCCCCTCTGTCCCTCCCCTCTCTCTTTCCCCCTCTATCTTTCCCCCTCTCTCTCTCCCCCTCTCTCTCTCTCCCCTCTCTCTCTCCCCTCTCTCTCTCCCCCTCCCTCTCTCTCCCCCTCTCTCCCCCCCTCTCTCCCCCCCTCTCCCCTATCCCTTCCGCTCTCTCTCCTCTCACCCCCTCTCTCTCCTCTCTCTCCCCTCACCCCCTCTCTGTCCCCCCTCTCTCCCCCTCTCTGCCCCCTCTTTCTCCCCCTCTCTCTCTCCCTCTTGCTCTCTCCACACACTCTCTCCCCCTCTCTCTCCCTACTCTTTCTCCCCCTTTTCTCCCTCCCACCTCACTCTTTCCCTTGCTCTCTCTCCCCTCTCATTTCTCCTCTGTCTCTATCTCCTCTCTCTTTGCCCCCCCTCTCTCTTTCCCCCTTCTTTCTTTCCCCCCTCTCTCCCTCATCCCCTCTATCCCATTTCCCCCTCTCTCTTTTACCACCCCTCTCTCTTCCCCCACCCCTCTCTCTTCCCCCTCTCTCTTCCCCTGTCTCCCCCTCCTTCTCCCATTCTCTCCTACCCTCTCTCTTCCCACCCACCCGCTCTTTTTCCTTCCTCTCTCTCTTCCCTCTTTCTTCCCTCTCTCTCCCCTCTCTCTCCTCTCACCCCCTTTCTCTCTCCCCCCTGTCTCCCTGTCTCCTTCCCCTCTCTCTCTCCGCCTCCCTTTGAGAGTCTCTGTCCCTTCGGCACAGAGACTCTCACGGCATGGCACAACGCTTCCAATGCTTCCGACGGCCGGGGACTCTTGCACTGAGGCTGCTCCATGGCCAGAGCTGCAGCGAGTGACTCGCCAGCCCTGCAAACACTAGCCAGCCCCGGCTCCCCGCATCTGTCCCCGCCGCTGGTTCTGCTTCCATCCCTCCCTCAGCCCCGGCTCTCCAACACCCGCGGCCCATGCAGTTTATCTGAGTTTTGACATTCTCGTTGATCACAGAATTTCTCACGACAGAGCGTGAGAAATTTGAGATCAGCGTGAGAGCGTGAGAATTTGTTCAAATCCGTGATTCTCACGCTCAAAGCATGAGAGTTGGCAGCCCTGATACTGGGACCTTAACAGTGGGGAAGGGTGGACGGTGGACCGAGGGGCCTGTTTCCATGCTGTATCTCTGAACCAAAACAAAACGACTGAAGAGATTAACTGTAGTTAGCAATACAAAATAAGCTTTTACAATGAAGATTTACTAGGCAATCTTTGATTGCAATCTACTTTAGTCACAGCCCATTTTAATGCATTGAAACTAATGCATGCATTTTTTAATGCATCTCCTTCCTTTCAGTTTTTCCCAGCTTTCACCAGAACAATCCCACTCCCCCATCATCATTATTCTGTAGTCCTGCAACTTGCTCTCTCTCACATGTCAAGAAATCAGAGACACCTGCAACTTATTCTCTCTCAAATATCTGCTACCTCCCCTCTGGTTGTTTTTCACCTCTTACCACATACACTGAAGGGTAATTTAGAGCAGCCAATTAACTTAACAGCATGTCCTTGGGCTCTGGGTGGAGAGCAGAGCACTCTCTGAATGCCTCTACATGGAAAATAACAGCACCTGAGATTGAATCAACTCCAGGTCCCTGAAGCTGTGAGGCAGCAGTACTAATTGTTACCTGCCATCCATGTTCTTACTTGTTCAGCTTCAGAACCATTGAAATAGAATTTTGATTGTTGTTTCTGCAATAGACTATTTATTCCACTTGCATTTTACCCAGCATTCCTTCCTTCCCCTTGAAATGGAAACACACAAACCATGGAGAAAGCAGCAGAGCTGATGTTTTGAAAGGCTGTTGGCTGGAAACATGAACTGCTCCCTGACAGCAGATGCTGAATACCACCCTCACATCAGTCTGAAGAAGGGTTTCGGCCCGAAATGATGCCTATTTCCTTCGCTCCATAGATGCTGCTGCACCCGCTGAGTTTCTCCAGCATTTTTGTCTACCTTTGATTTTCCAGCATCTGCAGTTCCTTCTTAAACATGCTGAATATTAGTTTTAGGTTTCGGTTTATTCTTATTGTCATGTGTATCGAGTTACAGTGAAAACCATTCCTCTTTTTATTTCAGGTTTCTACTATCTGTAGTATTTTACTTTGATCAGAGAATTTGCTTGATCATCTATCAGAAGTTCCTCTTCCCTCTGCCCTTTATCGCGCTTTTTAAAAATTACATCTCCTCTTATAATAGACACAGTAACTTTAGAAATGTTCTGTTAAAACAAAGGCATGAATTTCCCCATTTGTGTCCTTAAAACATCCTAAAACACATTGCAGCTATTTAAATGCAAGAAATATGGCAGCTAGTTTATGACTGGAAGTTTGTGCAGAAAATAGTATAACAATGACCACCTAATCTTTTTTGTTGATCTAATTTGTGAAATATATATTGGCCTGGCAACCAAGGATAAAGCTAAATGTTGTTCAAAATGTTGTCGAGGGGTCTTCAACATCCACCTAAGAGAGCGACAGGACCTTGGTTTATTGATTTGATTGATTGATTGAAAGATACAGCAAGGAAACAGGCCCTTCTGGTCTACACTGACCATCAATCTCCCATTCACACATTAGTTCTACGTTATCTCACTTTTGCATCCACTTTATACATACTAGAGGCAATTTACAGAGGCCAGTTAACCTACAAACTCGCGCACGTCTTTGCGATGTGGGAGGAAATCGGAGCACCTGGAGGAAACCAACGGTCACAGAGAAAATGTGCAAACTCCACAGAGGCAGCACCTGAGGTCAGGATGGAATCAGAGAGTCTGGCACTGGGAGGCAGCAGCTCTAACAGCTGCGACAACCTCTACATCTTCCTCAGCGGTGCATTGAAGCATTTGTCTAAATTTCTGTATTTGTCTAAATGTCACAACTTTCTTTGTTTGATGCTGCCAATGGAGCCACTGCTGGTACATTGAGGATTCTTTAATTATAACCAATATTCGAATAAATCGGTAGACACAACCACAAGCAGCCGGGTTCAAAGAGAGGTGACTGTCTAATGTGAAGAAAGTAGGAAAGATTAACCCCAAATAAACCATTGTGTAGTTGCACTGTAACAGCCTCAGAAGAAGCCATTTGCTGCTCACTTTGCTAACATTATCTTCAGTGGGTCAAAATTAACTTTGCACCTGTGTATGGTTCTAAAAATTAATCTTAGGTAACATTTCTCTGAGTAAGGATAAGCCCGTGATAGCTGGAGCCTCATTCCGAATATTTTATTCCTAATTATACGATATGGTTTACTTGATGAGCCATGTCAAAACAGTCTCCTCAACTGTTTTTCTTTAAACCCAACAGCCTACAAAAATAACTATATACCAGCACAACATATTATGAACAATGCAAAGGCATTAATTTGCCTGTCTCTGTTAATTTGAGGCTCCAGCTATATCTTTGATGAGCTTATCAGTTAGTTACTTCCGCTGAGCTGACATCAACGGAAGTATGAGGCTGATCACATGAAAGGTTGTTGGTCTTTACAGAGATGCATCTGAGAGGGAATTTATTAGACTGGAAATTTTGGTGGTAGTTTTTACTCAGAATAGTACTCTCATGTCTGTCTGAGCATTTGGAAACAATGTGGCATGTCTTTGAACCTAAATTGCTCAAACTCAGTGAGACTATGGGACAGATTTACTATATAATGGAAGTTATTGTACAATGGAGGTTTTTATCGCATGTGTTGGATTGAACCTGACGACTGCAATAAAATCCTAAAATCCTATTCACATTGTGGAGTCTTCTTCTTCTTGCGTTTGAGGCAGCAGAGGTTATGTAACGCCCTCCAGGCGCTGTAGCCAGTTCAATGTGCTGTTGTCGAGGGCCGTGAGATCTACCTCTCAACCAATTCAAATAAATTCAAATATTCAAATAAATCGGTAGACACAACCACAATCACAAGTGTGAAGTGGGACTGGAGTTTTTCTGAAGATAATAGGAGTACAACATGTGATAGAAAGCAGGAGAGTCCCTGGTTCAATGCCGGGTCCACCAAAAAGTTTGGCTAATTTTGTTGGTTAGGAAAGTTAGCAACAATTATTGATAACCATTAACTATATTCTGTGGAAAATATACATGGGACACTCCTACGAGGTCCAGGAAGTAAGAGAGTTGTACAACCTTCAATCATCATTCACAGAGTCGGAGGAAGCAAGAATGCTATGTTAGGATGATGAATATGTGATTGTGTGGTGGATTACTGTGTCGCTTTGTATGAACTGCTGCAATGTGGGTGGTGCCTGTGGGATCTTATTAGATCAATTTGTAGGAAGGAACTGCAGATGCTGGTTTAAATCGAAGATAGACACAAAATGCTGGAGTAACTCAGCGGGAGAGGCAGCATCTCTGGTTCAAGTTGTTGATATGCACCAATCTTCCATTGTAAAATTTAGCAATTAGTAACTTAATGCAATTGAAAACCGCTTTTCCAAGCCTCCAAATCCATGGGATTCTATCGTCAAACCAACAAACATAAAAAAATGACATAATTGGAGTAAATCAGCAGGTCAGGCGACATTTCTGGAGAGCATGGTTAGGTGACATTTTGAATGCAGAGTGTAGCATAAAATCATATTGGATCTGCTTCTGGGGCCATGTTACTATGTCTCAGCCATAAATGGAATATGCCTGTTCTATTGAATGACCATATTAATTTTACTATTCAAAAGTTATACATTCTTTTATGGTTTCAGCTGAGTTGAGTTGAGTTTAATGGCACATGTTAAGCAGACCAACCGGCCATGATAATTATGCTTACTCTTGATTTTCACTCCCTGCTAAGTTGCATCTGATTAATACCACACAGGAAATCGGCAATTTTTCACTAGAATCAATGGGTGAGACGTCATAATGTCAAAGTATTCATTTCAGTAGATTGGTATGGTTTTATGAGCTCTGAGTTCCGATCTAATTTCCATAAATGAGAAATGGGGGAGTACATTTTCTGCGTACTCTAACAGAAGAAAGAACGAAAGAGAGAAAAAGAAAATATTAAAGTGAATAATGAAAAAGTCCCGATTAATTTAAAGTGATGTTTTCATTAAAATATATTCCGCACATTTCTTTCTCATGGTTATTATGACGGTGCAAGTAGATTTCTAAGGTAACAGAGCACATATCAAAATATGAAGCAAAATTGAAAGGAGATGTGCGGGGCAAGGAACATGCAGCCAGGGTGGTGGTGAGGCAGACACAATAGTGGAATTTTGAAGGCTTTTGGATTGGCACATGTATATGCAGGGAATAGAAGGATATGGGTCACATGCAAGCAGATAAGATTAGTTTAGCCTGGCATCATGTTCGGCACTGACATTATGGGTCGAAGGGTCTGTTCCTGTGCTGTTCTATGTTCTCGGTACAAGGTTTCAGTACTGACTGATATAGAGCAGGCTCCATGCTTGATGTGATATACTCATTCGTTTACAGTTTGAGCACCAACTTTCCAGCTGTAAGGAAATATATCAGATGCCAGTAAATACCAGGAAATAAAAATAAGAATAGAGGTGCTCTGACTATAAATAACTGCCAGTAAGCATTATGCAAAGTCAGTGAAAAATAATTCTAAAATCTAATAACATTGAAAATAGATGATCCTAGTAAAATGTTTTTGCTGCCATTCAATATTTATTTTCCTGTTCCTCTAAAGTTGTCACATTTTTAGTTTCAGAGGTTTGGAATTTTCTTTCTGAATGGAAATCACCAAAGGTGTTACTTCCACCAGGGAACAGTAGTCTGAAAAAATTCTCTTTTTTGTTCCCCTTGCAAACAAGTGACTGTCACATGGAAAAAGCAAACAAAATAGGAAATGAAACATTGAAAATAAGTTAAATGTAATGGGTAAACATTGCCTTTATTCTAATTATTAGGGTATTGATAATCAAAGAGATGTTTTGGTTATTTAGTGCCTTATCAGACTTTATCTGCGGTAATAATTTTTGCCACTGCTTCTCAGAAACAATATATAAGCATTGGGTAGAGTGCAACTTAGGTTCACCAGAACAATACATGGCCTTTTAAAAGCTTAAATTACGAGCATTGCATAAACGTGGCTTGCATTCCCTGGAGATTTTAAGTATAAATCGTCATCCAACTGAGGCGTCCAAAAGTATGCAAACATTTGTTAGAGCAGTCAGGGAGGTGCAATTTCCTGATTGGTCGCATGTCACTCGAGTGAAATCAGGAAGTTCTTTCAATGCAAAAACTTTGGGGAAATTTTAAATGATGTTTCCTGTTTTATTGGAACTGCTGAATCAGATGCAATTTTCAGCACTGGGTTAAGGATGTAAATGATAAATAATGGTCTTAAATAGGGTGGCACAGTGGTAGAGTCACTGCCATCAGAGCCAGAGATCTGGGTTTGATCCTGACCTCGGGTGCCTTACATCTGGAACTAGTATGTTCTCCCCATGGGTTACCTCCCATGCTTCGGTTCCCTACCACATCCCAAAAGGGGATTGTAGCGGGTCTGTAGGTTCCCTCTATTGATGATCCTTCTCTGGTTCCTGAGGCACAGAGCCCAATAGATCTTCTCACTACTGTCTCCCTGTTTAGATCAACAGATTCAACATACATCAAAGGTAGCATTTTTCCCTGTGGGTTTGTCTCACATTATTACATGTATGTTCCACTTACGCATGCGACGCCTACCTGTTATTGTTTTGAAGTGAAGCTTTTATTTTAAAATGTAGAGACGATTAAGTCTGTGTAGCCTGTGAAGTGTAGCCTGAGAAACTAACACTAGGAGCGGAAGATGGCAAAAAAAAAGAGAAACAAGGGACTGCAGAAGCTGGTTTATTGGAAAACTGCTGGAGTGATTCAGCAGGTCAGACAGAGAAATGCCAAACGTGGATGCGTGACATTTTGGGCCGGACCCTTCTTCAAACTGATTGCAGGGAGGGTGGGGATCGTAAAAAGGAGGAAGAGGGGAAGGGCAGGACAAAACCTGGCAGGTTGATACAGGTGAGGTGGATGGGTTGATGAGCAGATGGACAAAGGTCAGAGATGAAATGATGGACAGTGAGAGACAAAAGGATTGACCAATTACGGATTGTGAAGCTGGAGGAAAAAATGTAGTTGGAAGAGGAGGGGGAGGGGGAGGAGAGAAATAGGTGCGAGCCCACCTGGGGTACAGGAGAAGGGGACAGGGAAAGAAGAGGGGTGTGGTGCATGATGAGGCAGGGAGAGGGTTTTTGTAGTTACCTAAAATTGTTGATACCAAACAGATCAGTATGGGAATGGGAAGAGGAGTTAAAATGATTAGCAACTGGGAGATCCAATAGGTCTTGGTGGACTGAGTACAAGTGTTTGGTGAAATTGTGGCTGAATCAACACTTGGTCTCGCCGATGTACAGGAGGCCATATCGGGAACACTAGACACAGTAGATGAGGTTAGAGGAGGTGCACGTGAATCTCTGTCGCAGCTGGAAGGACTGTTGACGACCCTGGATGGAGATGAATGTTGCAGGTGATGGACATTTTGGAGGATGTGTTGGTTGTGGAGGCTGGCGAGGTGAAAAGTGAGGACCAGGGGAACTCTATCCTTGTTCTAGAGCAGAATTATGGGGCACGGTGGAGATGTATATGACGGATCAATCTCTGACATTGGGAGCGAAACCACATTGACTAAAGGACGAGGACATGTCAGATGTCCGAGAATGGAAAACCTCATCTTGGAAGCAGATACAGCAGAGGTGGAGAAATTGAGGATAGGTGATAGTATCTTTGCAAGAGGCAGAGTGGGAGGAAGTTTATTCCAGATAGGTTTGTAGTAGATTTCAGTCGGTATTCTATCCTCTGTGATGGAGACTGCAAGATCAAGAAAGGGGAGAGAGGTGTCAGAGAAGTGCAGAAAAACAGAATCGGACAGGCTCGATACAACCGTAACTCTACTTTTTAAAATGGGAGATGGAAAACAGAAGCTATATAGACTTATTAGGTTGACAAAAACTATAGGAAAAGTGTTAGAATCTATGAGGTGTGTAAAATCATGAGAGGAATAAGGTGACTTCTTTGCACAGGGGAATTAAGAAAGAGGGAATATAGATTTAAGGTGGGAGGGGAAAGATTTAATAGAAACCTAAGGGGCGTACTTTTTACACGGAGGGTGTGGATATATGGAACGAGCTGCTAAAGGAAGTAGTTGAACCAGGTACATCTTGGTCAGCATTGATATCTTGGGCTGAAGGGCCTGTTTCAATGCTGCATGAATCTATGACTATTAATAAGAAAATGTTTATAGGGAACTTCCAAAATAATAATTGGAGTGGTCCAGGTCTGCATGGATTTATGAAAAGGAAATTATGTTTGAAAAATCTGTGAAAAGAATTTTGAGACTATAACTAGCAGAATAAATGTGGGTTATTTGGTTGTTTAGACGGCCTCTGACAGAGTACCATGCAATAAATTATTCAACAGAATTGAGCATTTTTGGAATTATAGAGCTGTATAGCACCGGCATTGCAGGCTGGGAGGAGGATGCAGAGAGGCTTCAGGGAGATAGTCAGGTTCATGAAATGGATAGGAATGTTGCAGATGTGTAAAAATGTTAATTGCTTAAGAGGAGATTTTGTTTTTTGAATGGTGAGAGTTTGAAAGGTGTTGTGTTCAGAGGGACCTGGGTGTCCTTGTACATGAATTACAGAAGATTTTTGATAGATTGAAAGGTACAGCATGGAAACAGGCACTTTGGGCCACCAAGTCCACTCTGATCATCGATTTTTGCTTTCACTCCGTACACACTAAGGGCAATTTGCAGAGTGCAATTAACCTACGAACCTGCACATTTTTGGGATGTGGGAGGAAAGCGGAGCACTCGGAGGAAACCCACGTGGTCACAAGGAAGACCTGCCCACACGGCACAGTAGCAGCATCAGGATCGAACCCATGTCTCTGGCATTTCAAGGCAGCAGCTCTCCCAGCTGTGCTATTGTACTGCTCCTATCCTAAACACTTTACCTTAAACTCAATTCTGAGAACGTTTTATTGGTCACTTAGTTTTACATGACATGGAACCAACACAGGCTCCCTAACGAGAGGTCAGTGCCACTGTTGTCTCAATCCCTTTGCAGTTTTGCAGATAACCCTGTCATTTGCCCTTCCATGTGTGATGCTAAACGGTACCTCTATCTCAGTCTTGCAAACACAGTGAACTTAGTGGAGTCCTTTCACAAGAGGTGGAGTATCAGCTACCTTGCACGATTATATTTCGTGGAATGTTTTTGTGTAATGATCAACTGTGTGCATATGATTTCACCCATGCATAAGCAGCAGTCATACAGCATGGAAACAATCCATCAGCCCAACTCATCCATGAGGACCAAGATGCCCTAAGAGTCCCATTTGCACACGTTTGACCCATATACCCTCTAAACCTTTCTTATCTATGTACCAGTCAAAGTGTCTTTTAAATGTTGTAATAGTACATGCCTCAACTACCAGCTTGTTCCATAAATCCAAATCTTCTGCGTGAAAAAGTTGCGCTTCAGGTTCCATTAAATCTTGGTCCCTTCACCTTAAAGTTCTCTGGTTTTTGATTCCCCTACTCTGAGTAAAAGCACTGTATTCACTCGATTTATTCCCCTCACAATTTTATACACCTCTATGCCTCCTGTGCTCCAAGGAATAAAGTCCCAGCCTGCCGAACTTTTCCCTATGGCTCAGGCCCTCAAGTCCTGGCAACATCCTTGTAAAAAGTCATGTTGGTTTATATTGACCCTTTGTTGTTCAATTATTTTTGTCTATTTGTCACAAGAACACACAACTACACTGCTGTCATCGGAACACCAGAGAGATATCTTAAGAGATGCAGTGCCCCAGACACACTATGGAAGTGAAAATTCAAAGGTTAATGTTTGTGAGTCAGAAAAAATGTTACCTAAACTTATTTCAACAGCAAGGAACAACTTTAAAATGTTCATATTCTTTATTTGACAAAAAATAAATAACCAAGGCTTGTATCAAATATTTTCACAAGTAAAAAATGTACAATATTTACAATAATTCACATATTTACAGATTTTATACATTACAAATATGCACAATATCTCGGTGTAGAATGATTCACATATTTCTGTCTGCGACAGTGCATTCAATGTATCCCTTTGAACAGCAGAATTTCATTTAACGACTATAACTTACAACAACACATTCTCTGCTTCGGGATAGATATTTCATTACAGTAAAAATTCTGTAAGGCACCCAACGGCATGATTTGGAAATATTAGTGTCAGTCATTGATGATTCTCATCAAATTACATGATTGGGTAACCAAGCTTCAATGCACATCTCCAACCCAGAATTGAAGTAGACAAAAGTTCAGATGCAGAGGGATCATCTTCAATACCCAAGCAGTTGTCCTCCAATGACACAGTCGTCGTAGGTGAAAGAAACCTAGAAAGTAATGAATTATACATTAGCAATAATTTTGGTGGCAAATGTTCATATTTTACCTCACATAATCAAATAAATCTAGAGATGGCTTTAGAACATGAACTTTTGTATTTTAATTTAGTTTAGAGATACAGCATGGAAACAGGTCCTTTGACTCAGCTTGTCCATACTGACCATTGATCATCTGGTCACACTAGTTCTATGTTCTACTTTCTCATCTACTCCCTACACACAAACGGGTAATTTAGGGGCCAATTTAACTGACAAACTGCTCACGTATTTGGGATGAAACCAGAGCACTCAGAGGAAATCCATGTGGTCGCAGGGAGAACATGCAAACTCCACATGGACAGCACCAGGTCAGGATTGAACCCGGATCTCTGGTGCTGCGAGACAGCAGCTCTACCAGTTGCACCAATGTGGCGCCCTATTGCTTAAGGTTCCAGCACCTGTAGTTCCGCATATCTCCATTATACTAATTTTGTGCACATAAAAGCATACTAAAGCTTGGTCTTCAAACATTTCATGGTTAGATAACTTTCTTCCAGCTCACTCACCTCCCAGTCAGAAGATTCAGAATCCCACATCTGATTATCTTCGTACAAAATGCGTATGGACGGGTCTGTCACGTTAATAAGTTCCTCCTGGATTCTCAGGTTACTCCTTCCAAGAGTAAGGTGATACGGAGCGCTGTCATTGTACATCAGCACATTGGGATCTGCCCCACAACGCACCAACAAGGACACCATTTCAGCATCCTGCTCCTCCACTGCAAGATGAAGTGCCGTCCTACCACTGGATGGTTCCTGTGGAGAAGAAGCACACCTTGCGGTTAATAATTGCCGTGCAAGTGAAATCCGTGAAACACAGTCAATATATTAATTATTGACAACTATCAATTGGAAAATGAAAAAATTAATTTACCTGAACATTAATATTAGCTCCTAGTTGAATTAAGCATTTCATCATATCAGGAAGCCTGTTTTTCACTGCCAAATGCAAACATGTAAGACCTGAAATAGGAAAAGTGGAAACATCTCAAGATGTTGCAAACAATTTTCACCATCAAAGATGTTAAATCTCACTAATCTTTCAGCCAGTAATATTATAATTTTCATATTATTGTCAAAACCAGAGCATTATGAAATAGTAGATGTACAGGATTCATTTAAAAAATCTAACATTATATTCTGACAATTTACGTTAAAGATAAATAAATGTGAAATTAGCATTGAATTGGATATGTGCAAATGATAGATATCTGTACCATTATAATTTTTGCTATCCACGAGGTTTCGTATGTCTGGCCTTGTGCAGAACGAGTTGATAACGTCGATGCACGCAAACAGATTCATCTCGGAAGCGATGTGCAGAGGCGAATTTCCACTCACATCCCTTGATCCCAGGTCTCCTCCTGCCCAAACCAAAGCCTGCAGCACGTCAGTCTGTTGTGTGATCACTGCCAGATGCATGGCACTCTGGGGAGAACAAAAGGTGAACCATTCACGTGAGAATACAGAAAGGAAAGCAGTGGGACACAGCACAACTGAAATGCAGGCTAGTTATTCCAGTTCCATTTGTCATTTGTTGACACAAGTGGGACTTTCCCATCTCAGGAAACCACCCCCTCAGCTACTCATCAGTTTCACTTTACAATTATTTAGTCTCTGAAGTATTACATTTGAAACAATAGTGACAGTGCTGAGCATAAAACTTGAGGTAATAATACTGCAAAACACCAGAATCATGGATTAGCGATCAGAAACATCGCCTATCCATGTTCTCCACTGACCATATTTGACCTGCTGAGTTACCACAGCACTTTTTTTTTCCAGATTACATTAGGAGGGTTAGGAGAGAGAGATCAGCCATTATTGAATGGCAGAATAGGCTTGATGAGCCGAATGGCCTAATTCTGCTCCTCTACCATAAACTAGGACGTGAAAAGAAAACCCAGCAAAAATATTTACCTGCTTCAGGTTATTCTGACGGTGAAGATACTCGTCCCCATCCTGTGTGTTGTTAAGGATTTGGAGAACGACGTCTTTGGCAGAATGGATAATGGCCAAGTGTAGGAACCTGAAAGAGAGGCATATGCCACGTTAAAACCTGCTGCAGCGGCCACAGCGAAGGGTGGTGGTTGCGCCGGAACTCTAGACAAAGACGGAACTCTCCAGGGTTGCGCAAGCTCGGGGTTTTGGGTACTTTCCACGCTGTTAAATATTTATCAGTGCGCCAGACGCTGGCCCAATGCCAGGGACTTTCCAAGCTGATACAGGAACTACTACGCCCAGCGCGCCTCTACAGACAGAACATGGTGTTCTCAACCATTTCTTCATCAGATCCCCTCACCCCCCCCACCCCCCCCCCCCCTCCCCCCTGCAAACACACAAGTTTGCTCAAACAATTTAATATAAACGCAATCAATTAAGGATATTTTTTGCAACTTGTTTTAAACTCTAGCGTCTTTTGTTTTACTCGTAGGAGTTTAGAAACTTTCAGCTACCCGCTAAAGTGCTGAGCTGTTGTATTACGTGTTTTTTTCCAGCCAGCTTTAGATGTATTTTTACTCATGCAATTTATTTTTTAAGGGGGGCGTAAAATACATTTTAGATTCCGTTTTTATTTAAACGAGCAGTTGTAAACTACTTAAAGCAATGCTTTACAAAAGACTTACGTGTCTCCATCCTCCGAGGTGAAGTCTTTCCAGGACTGGGCTGGCTCGGGCTTGTCGGCCAGGCTGAGCTCCCTGATTTCCCGCAACACCTCCTCGTCCCTCTCGTTCATCGAGCCGATGCCGCTGTCGCAGCGATCCTCCAACAGTCCGCCCAGTTTGCTGACTCCGGGTTGCGCCGATCCGCACGCAGGCTCCAGCTTTCCCTTCCCTTTGAATTGTTGACCCAAACCATCCATGCAATTGTTAAATAGAACGGGATCTGCCATTGCTTTAAAGCACTGAAGGGAAAATTCTCCCTGCGTTTGAAGGGGAGGGGAAAAAAGCCCAAAAAACAAAATGCAAAAAATGCAGAGTATCTCCAAAAGCACAACCAGCAACCAACTCCGTCACGTCTGAGACGCTGCGCTGCAAAGCAACAGATTTAAAACATCGCATTTCGGGGATTTTTTTAATATTCTGGGCGGGGCTTCTTGTCTCCGCCTCCAGTCCACATGTCATGCGAAAGCTCTGTGCTTTTTGCTGGGAAATTCCGGAGAACAGCAAAAGAGGACAAAGTGTACAGAGTGGGGAAAGCTTGGAAAATACCCGCACTGGAGCGGAGGGGAGTATTTGAGCGCAGCGATCAGCGGGAATATTCCACAAAGGGGCAAAGCCATCCAGGTATTAAAGATAAAAGGCAGGAGACAGTGGGAATCTCCAGTTGAACATAAAGTGCTGAAGGATCTCAGCCGGCCAGGCAGTATCTGTGGAGGGAAAGGATAGGCGAGCTTTCAGGTCGTCAGACCCAGGCATTAAAGTTCAGTTTCCACTATAAACACCAGGACTGGGTGCGCACTAATGCCTTATCAATACCCAAAATATCCACTGGGTTATTTCTTTGGGGGGGGGGGAGAGAGAGCTAGGGAATAACAATTTTTAAAAATTCTTCCTTTATTTCCCCTGATGATGGAGTGAATTTAGGAAGCTGTGTGGAAAAAAATGGGGAAGTCCCAATCGTTCCCGCACTTTGTGCACGGGAACTGCCCGGCCCCGAAAGGGGATTTGGCATTCAAAAGAGTATCTTCATCTATCCGCTTCATCATTCAAGGGCCCGTGGAAAGTCTGCAGAGGAGGGGGGTGTTTAAGCGAGGGCGGGTTTTGAAAGAAAAATAACTTTGGTGTTCTAAATTATTTTCAGGGCAAGAGGGGAGGGGGTGAGATGGGAGCGTTAGAAATTAAATGCACTATTTAGCAGTGTCATTCCTTGCCTTCTGCAGGTCGCTTCGAGGTGCAAAACAATCACTGACATAGTAGGCGTGGGATAAACATAGAACCACATAGAACAGTGCAGCACAGGAGCAGGCCCTTCGGCCCACAATGTCTGTACAGAACATGATGCAGACCAACCTTTACTTGGCTGTGCATAATCCTAACCAGATTCTTATAAAATTGCAGGATTAAAACAATTTAATAACACCATCAACCCGCACTGTACTGTTCAGGAAGGCTTCCATGTCTCTTAAGTAGGCCTCAACACAAAAACAATGATTACAATAGTTCACAATTTCAACATTAGTTTTTTTGTATTTACATTTTTGATGCTCACTAAATATCATGATAACATAATAAAAAGAATATCATGATTATTGTAAAATATCTACACAAATCTTCAATTGAATTTTTATTATATATTATTTGTGTGTGGTGTTTACAGGCCTGTTAATCTGCTGAATGAAAGATTGTCATTGTTCTGTTGTCCTTACATATTAAACACTCTTGACTATTGTTGTAACAAGAGCTGTCACCACACATGAAGTAACATAGAGATTGCAGATCACGACAAACCATTGCTGGTGTAGTTAAAGGTCATAGTTTCAATGGACCTTCTGAGGGGAAGAAAAGGTGAGGGGAAAGATTCAATAGGAACCTGAGGGTCAACTTTTTCATTAAGTGGCTGGTAGGTATATAGAACGAGCTGACAGTAGTTGAAGTAGGCTCAATGACAACATTTAAAATACATTTGAACAGGTACCTGGATAGGAAAGGTTTGGAGTGATATGGGTCAAACGTGGGCAAAACAGATCCGCTTAGGTGGGGAATCTTGGTCGGCATGGTTGTGTTGGACTGAATGGCCTATTTATGTGCTGTATGACTTCTCATAACCTCCTGCAATAAGAAGTTCACCTAGGTTATATTCAATGATCAAGTGCTCTCCTAGTTATATTTTCATGTTACCCCTTCCAGAAATGATCCATGCCGATCATCAATTTACACTAATCCTACACTAATCCCGTTTATTTATTTATTTAGAGATATATCACAGAAATAGGCTATTCGGCCCACTGAGTCTGTGTGGCCATTAACTACCCTTTACACTAATCCTACATGAATGTCATTTGAAAAAAATGTCCCCACATTCTTACAATCCCCTCTCCCCCTCTCCCCCAATATGCTACACACTGGGACAATTTACAGAGCCAATCAACCTACCAATCTGCACATCTTTGGGATGTGAGCGGAAACCGCACTCGTGGGAAACCCATGCGGTCACAGGGAGAGGAAGCAAACTCCACACCCAGACAGCACTTAAGATCAGGACCGAACCTGGGTCTCTGGTGCTGTGAAGTAACGGCTCTGCCTGCCACACCACTGTGCCATTCCTATGCACCAAAGTCTCAGTCATAAAATCCTTAGCCTTGTGTTCAATTGACCCTTTAACCTCACCCTCTCCTATTTCTGTGGCCTCGTCCAATGCTCCAACCGCCTGAAAAAACATTCCCACAACTATGCATCTCCCAATGCTCATGACATGAATGTCATCTGTGCTACAAACCTCCAGGCACCAGGGAAACGGAAACATACTTGCTCTCTAAAGGGCCTGTCCCACTGTACGAGTTTAACCAAGAGCTCTCCTAAGTTTAAAAAAAAATCAAACTCGTGGTAAGCACGTAGAATGTACGTAGCGGGTACATTGGAGCTCGGGATGTCTCTTAGCAGCTCGTAACGCTAACGGCAGGTACTCGGGAAACGCGGTAAGCTCGTGAAGATTATTCACTGGTTGAAAAATGTCCACGAGAGCCCCGAGTACCTACGAGCGGCCATTACCGTAATTCTCCAAGTTCCAATCAGGGGAAACTCGGGAGAGCTCTTGCATTAGCTCTTGCATTAGCTCTTTTCTTGTGTGTATGACTGCAGAAACAACATTTCACTTGAGCCTCTATGAGGTTCAAGTGACAAATAAATTGTATTGTGTATTGTGTTACAGTGGGACAGGCCCTTTACTTTTACAAGCAATATCTTCCACAAACTTATAACTTTTTACCTCTTCACAGATGCTGTTAATGGAACAAAAAATCCTTGACCATTTTTGAAATGCTACAATTGGAACACATGCAAGAATAGATAGATTCTCAGTGCAAATGCCCCCGAATCTGAATAATTAAAACAAGTTCACTACAGTTCATGCACATTTTTAAAAAGTCATTAAAAAAAAATGCAGGGATTTGTAACTCGTTTTTTCTGGAATTGTTGACTAAATGTATTTTGTCATAGATTATGCTGGCAACAGCACGATTGCATCAATAGTGTTCTCTGAACAGGCTGTGCATGAGAGCAGGCTGAGTGACTGTCAGTGACTTTGCTAACATACCATGAACGATTATCCAAAGGTCAAATGAGTGCCCTCTGCTGGCTCAGCACCTCTTGTGCCATTTAAAAATATAATCTCAGCGATTAGTGTTGGTTCTTTTGTGTACTCTTTTCTTGAAGATGCTAATCTTTCTCTGGTTTACTAGTTATCCTCTGACAAATAGAATTAGAGTCTTACATTCTGTTCGTAATCACTGTAAAGTCCTATGCATGAATGACAATGATCTGAGCTTCTCACTATCTCCATGCACGTCACTGCTGGAGTGCAATTCCTGTTATAACGTGGTGATGCAGTACTTGAACAATCTCAAGGCTTACAACACGGCCCACCATAGCTGTGGTGTATTAATTCAGATTAATAACAATGATGGAATCTACTGGATTGTTGTAAAACCCACTTGTTTCATTAACACCCTGTAATATTCCACTGTCCTTGACTGGTCTGGCCTTTAGGTGACCATCAATGTGGTTGACACTGAAATGGCTCATCAATTCACTCACTTCAGATCCAGTTGCAAATGGTGAATGTTTATTGACCTCTCTCTATCCTATTTCTGTAGCCGCGTCCAATGTTCCAACCAGTGAAAATCAATGACTTGCATGCTATCCAATCTGATCAGATAATGCTATACATAAATAAAATAACATCATACTCAAGTACAATAGATAAAGTGAAGGAAGGAACTGCAGAGTCGGAAGAAGGGTCTCAACCCGAAGCGTAACCCATTCCATCCATCCAGAGATGCTGCCTGTCCTGCTGAGTTACTCCAGCATTTTGTGTCTACCTACAATAGGTAAAGCACAGGGGAAGATACAGAGTGCAGAATACAGTTCTCAGCATTGTAGGTCCAGTGTTAATGCACTTGAAAGTGAAAATTCTGGATATAATAAGAAAATTGAGCAAGTGTGTAATGTAGTTATCCTTAGAGCATACTTTAAAGTATAAAGATCATGTTAGGTGAGACAATTAATAGATTTTGGAAGTGTTTAGATTGCAAGGCACAGCTAGCTGGAATAAAGATAAACATCGGAGGTTGTGAACCAGTCTGAGGGCAATAAAATTGAAAATAAGGGTATTGCACCCATTTGTCAGACTAATGGGAGAATAATTTTTGAAATAACAGGAAACAAAGACTTAAAGATAACCCTGGGAAAAATAAAACAAGGATGAAAAACTGCAAAGAAACATTGGCCACTGATGAATTATTTAAAAAATGTAAAATCCACGTGTAGCCATTGTATCACGTGATATAAAAAGGCTATGGGTGTTGTAAATTAGTCAAACAGTGTGGGTTCTCTCAGAAGGTTTCCCAATATATACTGTTAAGATCTTGAATAAATCAACTTGTTTGAGAAACTCACCACTGTTCCACAAGTTTTTTTTTGTGTGCGGTCCCGATCTGAGCCGCATTTAAGAGAGTGACTGGGCCTCACGTGAAAGCTAGATTCAGAGTACAAGTGAAACACACAATTCCCATATGTAACTGGCTTTGGTCTGCTTTAGGCGAACATTCTGTTGACTGAATGATTACCTTGCAAGGTACAAATGGTATTGGACATTTTTAAGGCATCCTTGAACCATGAACTTTATAGAAACATAGAAAATAGGTGTAGGAGTAGGCCATTCGGCCCTTCAAGCATGCACCGCCATTCAATATGATCATGGCTGATCATCCAACTCAGTATCCTGTACCTGCTTTCTCTCCATACCCCCTGATCCCTTTAGCCACAAGGGCCACATTATGTTCCCTTTCCCCATTCTGAAATAGAATAGCTTTTACTCTCTGGCCTCTAAATAACATTTAATTGCCCATTTAAGGAAATGTCATTGTCTGCTCACACCAGGGTATTAAAGATCAGTGTTAATTAGCCATTCTAATTCAGTCATCCTCCATTCCAGTGGACAATCTAGATTTGTCTAATGGCGCACAGATGGACATTTCACATTTAAAAAATAATTCATCAGTGGTCAACGTTTCTTTGTAGTATTTCACTGAATTATTAAAGTTGCTTCAGGGGATTTCAAGAAGAACTTGCAGTTACCTGAGACTTTATTGCATCTTTAGGAATAACCAAAAACGATCCACTTTAGATGCAAGGAATGCCAGAAAGGAAGGGTTCCAATGCTGATGTAGTTCATAATCACAATTATTTTGGAAGAGTCTACAAAGAGATCCATTGCATCTAGAGCAATATATTGCAATTTCTATTTTATTCAGCGACTGGATTAGTCAGAGTGTTACCTTTGCAGAGAGTCAACATTATGCCTGCCCAAGAGTGCCAATTGTTGGAAGGAATTTTGTATTGAACCTGTACCCTGAGCCTAACTTTCACGTGGAGCTCAGTTGCCCTCTTAATGATGCCTCAGATAGGAACAGACACAAAATAAAACATTTCGTAGAACAGTGAGTTTCTCGAACAAGTCAGTTTATTCAAGACCTTAACAGTACGCACTGGATAATACTCTGAGAGAACCCAAAGTGTTTGAAAGATTCACAGGTGTCAGAGGTTATGGGGAGAAGGCAGGAGATTGGGGTTAGGAGGGAGAGATAGATCAGCCATGATTGAATGGCAGAGTAGACCCGTTGGGCCAA
Source organism: Amblyraja radiata (assembly GCF_010909765.2). Taxonomy (NCBI): domain Eukaryota; kingdom Metazoa; phylum Chordata; class Chondrichthyes; order Rajiformes; family Rajidae; genus Amblyraja; species Amblyraja radiata. The sequence goes on along the minus strand of NC_045964.1, from coordinate 38,175,415 downwards.
ATTCTAGTCCTATTCATTATGACCATATGACAGAACTCATTGCATTTTTATATTATCACAAAACAATGGTTACATCTGGATTCTCCTTGTTATAATAATTCATCATTGGTCAATGTCTCTGTAGCCATTCATCTGTGTCTTACCCCAGAGTTATCTTTAATCTTATCTTCCCTGTTATTTAGAAAACCACTCTCTCATTTGTCTAACAAATGGGCACAATAAAGTTCACTTCTTCTTTCGTGTCCTTATGCTATATAGTGGCTCTACAAAAAGTAGATCACATTACTCCAGTTCTGAGGTCTTTACACTGGCTTCCTGTCTTTCAAAGAATTGATTTCAAAATTGATTTCAAAATACTACTGTTGGTTTACAAAGCACTGAATGGTTTAGGGCCAAAATACATTTCTGATCTTCTGCTTAGCTACGAACCACCCAGACCTCTCAGATCGTCTGGGACAGGTCTGCTCTGTGTCCCCAGAGTCAGAACTAAACATGGAGAGGCAGCATTTAGTTTTTATGCACCACATATCTGGAACAAACTCCCAGAAAACTGCAGGTCTGCTGCAACTCTCAGCTCTTTTAAATCTAGACTGAAAACTTTTCTGTTTGCCGCTGCCTTTCAGTAAACAATACAATTTATTAATTACCTATATTGCACTGTAACTTCTATTCCTGGTTTTATTCTATTTTAAATATTTTATTTGATTGCTTTTAATTTTGTAATTATTTTATCTGAATAATCTAATAATCGTTTTACATCTAAATGTCATTTCATATGTGTTTCTTTCCAATGCTTATAATGTTTTATGTAAAGCACTTTGAATTACCTTGTTGTTGAAAGGTGCTATACAAATAAACTTGCCTTGCCTTGCCTTACTGTACACATCTTTGCGCAATTGGAGTGTTAAGTGCAAGGTCTGCAGTAGTACATGGATTATCCAGCAATGGGCATTGCAGTAGGTGTTGTATTGTCTGGGTCTGTGTGCCACAGTCACAGGTTGTTGTGCCCTTGATGTAGCCCCATTTGTGTTCTTTTGGTTCCTCTAAAAGACACTGTGCATTCACCTCATCTATTTCCCTCATGACCTTATACACCACTATAAGATCAATCTTCAGCCTCTTGCGCTACAAGAAAGAAAGTGTTAGTCTGCCCAACCTCTCCCTATAGCTCAGGCCCTCAAGTCCTAGCAGCAATCTCGTAAATCTTCTCTGCACTCTTTCTAGCTTAACAACAATTTTCCTATAGATAATAGACAATAGGTGCAGGAGTAGGTCATTCGGCCTTTCGAGTCAGCACCGCCATTCAATGTGATCATGGCTGATCATCCACAATCAGTACCCTGTTCCTGCCTTCTCTCCATATCCCTTAACTCCGCTATCCCTAAGAGCTCTATCTACTATCTAACTCTCTCTTGAAAGCATTCAGAGAACCAGCCTCCACCGCCCTCTGAGGCAGGGAATTCCACACACTCACAACTTAGCTTTCCTAAAACTGAACGCAATATTCCAAATATGACATCACCAGCTTCTAGTGCAATCATAACATAACATCCCAACTTCTATACTCAATACACTGGCCAATGAAGGTCCATGTACCAAAAACGTTCTTGACCACCCTGTGACGCCACTTTCACGGAATTATGTATCTGCACTTCTAGATCCCTCTGCTCTATTACACTCGCAAGGGCGCTGCCTTCACTGTGAAGGTACTTCCCCGGTTTGACATTCTTCACACCTATCTGCATTACACTCCATGAACTATTCCTCAGCCCACGTGCCCAACTCATCAAGATCCTGCTGAATTATTTCATAACTATCTTTGCTAACTACAATACCGCTCCACTGTAGTGTTAACTGCAAACTTACTAATCATGCCTTTTCCGTTCTCAACCGTGTCACTGATACAAAATGACAAACAGCAATCGACCCAACACCAATCCCTGAGGCTGCCACTGGTCACAGGCCTCCAGTCCTTCTTCACACTGATTGGAATAGGGGGGCAAACGTTGGAAAAGAGAGGTAGGGATGGACAAAGCCTAGCAAGCTGATACAGGTGAGGAGGGTTTTTGATTGCGGATGGAGTAAGTGATAAAGGTTAAAGATGAAAAGGTGTCAGATAAGGAGAGAAGAGGAGGAGTGACATGTAAAGCCAGGGGAAGGGATATGGGCACATAAGGACAGGATGGACAGGAAAGATGGGGGATAAAAGTGGGAACTTATTGAAGATGATGGAAGTAATAGAATGTGACCCGAATGGATTAATGTCTATCCAATATCAAAATTCAACACAATGCCTCTTCAAATGGTAACCTTCTGAACAACACACACTGTGCCCACGTGAATGGTTAAATGGGCCAGATACCCGAGTCTCCCAGCCTTGGGTGCTGTCTGTGTGGAGTTTGCATATTCTTCCTGTGAGCATGTGGTTTTCCTCCTTCCCAAAGATGTGCGGGTTGGTAGGTTAATTGGCCTCCATAAAAATTGCCACTAGTGTGTAGGGATGATCGATAGTCGGAGTGGATTCGGTGGGCCAAAAAAACAGTGAATGCTAGAAATAACAGTGAAGAAACATAATTAGCTGAATCTTGATAGCTGTAGCCATGGTTCGGTCATTTGTGGGAGAGAGAGAAAATACTGAAGCATAGTAATGAGAAAAGGGTGAACAGATTGGCATGCTTTTTCTTGAAAACAGAAGGGGGCGACCCATTAGAAGTCTGGAATGTTACAAAATGGAACATAGAACAGTACAGCAGAACAACAGGTACTTCAGCCCACAATATCTGTGCCAAGCATTATACCTCATTATTATGAGCTTTTGAACATTTAGATAATTTCCATTTGATTTTTTATGACTAAAAAGTAGCTCCTAGAAATAACAAGAAATTGCTCATAAAATGTTCCAATTTAACACATTGCCCTCTCTTTATGAATATTGATCAATATTAATCAAAAGTGGAATTAAGACCAATTAGTTAGGAATAGGTTTTTTGAAGAAATAATTTATAAATATGAAGCCATGGTTTATGTAGAACAGCACAAGACATGAACAGGCCCTTGAGCCACAATGTATGTGCCGAACCTGATGCCAACTTAAACTAATTTTCACTGCGCACACACAATCCATATCCCTGCATATCAATGTGCCAATTTTAAAACCTCTTAAATGAGTTGGATAAGGTAAGAATGGAAAAAAAAAGCTTAGCACTTTGGGGGAATTCCAAACGGGAACATAAATATTAGATGGCCACTGACAAATTAAAAGCAATGGCAAATTCCTTTACCCAGTGTGGTAAAAATGTGGAACTTGTTACTGCAGGGACTAACTTAACCAAATAACAGAAGTAGATTCCATGTGGAGCTAGAAGAGTGAAAGGAGAGGAGAGGAACAGAAGGAAATGTTGGTAAGTCTAGGGTAATGAGAGGGGAGGAGTCTACTGTGGTGAATAGTTGATCAGTTTTGCCAAATGCCTGTTGGCCTGCAGTGTGTGAAAATTCATACTTCTGTCTATTGCAAGTTCCTCTCTCAAATTATTGGAAGTTGGTGGTGTGAGACAAGTTTTGAAAGCGTGTTTATTCTTGCAGTAATGCACAAACTTCTGCAAATGTCTGCAAGCTCTGGAATTCCCACCCTGACTAATCACTTCTCCCTCATGGCAATTTGTGATATGTTGCTTCTCCAGAACTCTTTGGAATGTTTTCAAGGTCAAAAGCATCATTTAAACTTAAGCTGTTGTTTAAAGTTGTGCTTGGAGTCAGCAGAGTCAAAAATACCATGGTACTGAACATTTAAACCTCTCAGAGGTCAAAAGTTTACAACATCTCCATTACATTTGAATTTAACCCTTCACCTTCTCCAGCTTTCATTAGTGATGTTGAGGTACATTTTAGTGTCAATATATCTAGATATTTATCAAGAACAGTGTTTATATACAATCTTATCCACTTAGAAAGACAGAAAATAATTGTACATGAAATAAAGAAAAAATATGTATTTGGGCTTGTTTGCCCTTTGTTTGACACTCTAGTACTGCTCCTTCCAATTATCTTTATTTAGAATTTATCATTAATTTATCCATTTTTAAGTTATCAAATTATGCTATGATTACTTCTTCCCTATGTTCTTTGGTATAAAAATGTTTAAAATATATAATTTATTTTAAATTTATTCGAACTATTGTTTAACTTACCCTTTTGTTCCTTTGAGAAATTGAAGGAGCTATGAGTAAGAGTATAGTTTTACATTGTGAAAAAATACAAAGTGCTGGAGAAAGTCTGCAGGTCAGGTAGCTTCTAGGGAGGGAATGGAAAGGCGACATCGGGTCAGGACTCTTTTTCAGACTGGATTTCACAGAACAGTACAGCACAACAGGTTATTTGGACCACAATGTCTGTGCCGAACATGATGCCAAGGCCAACTCTTATCTGCCTGTAAAAAATCTATATCGCTCCATTCCATGCATATCCATGTACTTATCCAAAAGTCTCTTAAATGCCACTCTTATCTGCCTCCACCACCACTCCTGGTAGCACATTCCAGGCACTCATCATCCTCTGTGTAAAACAACTTGCACTGCACATCGCTGCACCTGCTGAGTTTCTCCAGCATTTTTGTGTACCTTCGATTTTCCAGTATCTGCAGTTTCTTCTTGAACACTTTGTCTACTCCACTGTGAAATCTCCTCAAGGTATGCCTACTTTGAAGAAGTTCTCCTCCTCCCTCCAGAGACAGTTTCACAACCTCCTCTCGAACAGTGCACCCGCTGAGTTTCTCCAGCATTTTTGTGTACCTTTGCACTGCACATCTCCCTTAAACTTTCCCCCTCCTATCTTAAACCTATGCCCTCAAATATATGATTTTACTTCGGAGTCACGTGCGTGACTACGTGAAGAGCCCGCTCAGCACGCATGTGCGGCATTGCGTTCAGCAGTGCAACAGCGGCCGCAGCGGGAGTCAGGCGCTCCCGCTACAGTTTAAAAGACGGACCGTCAGGTAAGCTACTCTGAGGTCGGTTTTCTGTTGGCAAGGAGAGCCTTCTGCTTTGTTTCCACAGCATGAATATGAACAAGAAAAGGCTCTTGAAGAAACCTGTTCCCCGCTCGACTCCAACGGAGGAGCGTTCCATCAGTGGGGGACAGGAGGCGATAGGACCGCTTACCCGGCGCTCCGCCATCCCCGGCACCGGGCCGAGCCCAGTCTCGCTAGCGCCTGAGCAGCGGACTGGATGCAAAGCCACCAGGAAGACCATCCGGCCGGTGGTTTCCTATTCGTCGGACGGGGACGTCTCACCACCCGTTCGGGGGAGAGACAGCCGCCTGAGCCGCCTGGAGCGGCTCCTGGAGCAGGTGCTCCAGCGAGACTCGCTGCGTGAGGAGCAGTCTCGCAGGGGGAGTTCAGGCACTCCCTCCACAGTGCCTTGTGCACTGGCCATCGCTTCCCCCTCATCCGAGGGCAGCTTTGGCGACCAGGACTGGGCTGGTCAGGAAGAGGGGATGCTGGCTGAAGAAGTCGGGAGTGTGCCAGGGGTGCAGGAACAGGAAGAGCTGCTGGGTGTGGTGGGCCGCTACGTGGCAGCCCCACGTGCAGGAAGGTCATTAGAGCCTAAACTAGCGGCCAGCATTAACCACCCTTCCAACAGGCCCCTACAGGAGCAGGTCGTTAATGAGGTCTTAGAATTATACACAGCTCCTGAAAATTGTGTATCACTCAAAGTGCCGGCTGTCAACAGCCAAATCTGGGGGCATGTTGGGACAAATATTCGAAATCAGGAGCTGAAACTGCAGCGGATCCTCAGGCTCCTGACGTCAGCCATCACATCATTTGCTCGTTCTGTGGACAATACAGAAATGACCACAAACCAACAGGACACTCTCGCACTGTTGTGCACCATGCAGTTCGAGATAAATAACCTCCGCAAAGAAATTATAAGACCTGCCCTCAATCCAAAATTCGCCGGGTTGTGCAAAATCCCAACCACTGAGCCAGACACACTGCTCTTTGGCAAAGACCTCACTAAAAAAGTCAAGGATATGGAAGAGGCCTCTAAAACTTTCGGTCTCAGGAGGGCAGGCCCCGGGACGAGCAAACCCAAAACAAAAATACCCAAGCGGCAGCACCCCATCGCGTCCACCAGTCGGCGTCTACCCTATGGGACTGGTGAAAGCTCGGGGTCCGCACATCACCACCGGAAGTCTTTTTTAGACCAAGGCCCAGAGCGGACCCCATGGAAAATGCGCCACCCCCAAACATCACCGCCACGTCAGACAACGAGCAAGACTCGCTGGTCTGGGAAGAGACAGAAGAAACACTCATAACCATGGAGGTAGGTGGGTCTGGTTCCAACCAGCATATAGAAAGTAGGGGCGCAATACTAACAGGGGGAGATTACACCTGTTTAAGGAAGCATGGGAGTCTATCACGAGTGACAAGTATATACTCAATAGCATTAGTGGATACAAAATACAATTTATACTAGAAAAATTGTCACCAGTTCAACATTCACCCCAGAGGGTCTTTTCCCTCTCAGTTAAAGAGAAACGAGAGGGACAAGCTGAACTGGTGAGACTAATCACTAAGGGTATCATTGAAAAAACAAAACATGAACCCTTGGAATTTGTGTCAAATATATTCACTAAAACTAAAAATGATGGTGGGTGTCGCATCATCATTGACTTAACTTCACTAAATATGTTTGTTAAGTATGTACATTTCAAAATGGAAACGTTTGTTACTGCCAAACAACTGATTTCCAAAGGATACTTCATGGCAAGCATTGACCTCAAAGATGCTTACTATTCAGTACCCATTCACAAGGATCATCGCAGATACCTGAAATTTACCTGGATGGGGCAGCTATGGCAGTTTAAAGCATTACCCAATGAGTTAACATCAGCCCCAAGATTATTCACCAAGATACTAAAACCAGCCCTGGCAATATTAAGAAGACAAAAACATATTGTCATGGCATATCTTGATGATTTCTTAATAGTAGGCAAGACCATGGAATTGGCTATATCAGCTGTGTCAGCTACCAATCAGTTGTTCGAAACCTTGGGATTTGTCTTACATCCAGATAAATCTAAGTTGAAGCCATCCACAACCATGGACTACTTGGGCTTCATAATTAACTCAGCCCACATGTCTGTAACTTTGCCAAAAGACAAAACAACTGAATTGGCACAATCATGCAACAATTTAATGGTCAACGAGCGACCAACTATTCGACAAGTAGCAAGAGTAATTGGGAAAATGGTAGCAGCATTTCCGGCTACACAATTTGGACCTTTGCACTATCAAAACTTACAAAGAGCAAAGGTACAGGCACTAAAACGACATGCAGGTCATTATGATCGTATCATGAAATTACCCACTGAAGCAATATCAGAACTACAGTGGTGGGCAGAAAACGTTTGGCATAGTTTCAGCCCTATCATCATCATTAACCCTACTTTAGTTATCCAAACAGATGCCAGTGCTCAAGGCTGGGGAACGACTAAGTCCATATCCAGCACAGGTGGTAGATGGACTAACCTAGAGTCATCATTACTACTTACACTGGGCATTAACTATCTAGAGATGTTGGGTGCCTTTTATGGTTTAAAAGCATATGCATCCAATATGCATCACTTGCATGTTCAGTTACAAATAGACAATACTACGGTGGTGGCCTACATTAACCATATGGGCGGCATAAAATTGATATCATGCGACAAATTGGTCAACACAATTTGGCAATGGTGTGTCGAAAGACATATTTGGCTATCAGCAACTTACCTGCCAGGTAAGCTAAATACAGTGGCAGACACCAGGACACGCAAATTTAATGACAACACCGAATGGATGATAAACCCCAAAGTGTTTGCAAAAATTATTAAGCAATATGGCACGCCAGATATCGACCTATTTGCATCAAGGCTAAATCACCAGGTACCTATGTATGTCGCTTGGGAACCAGACCCTGAGGCAGCAGCGGTAGATGCGTTCGCGCTGGATTGGGGAAATTTCTTCTTCTATGCATTTCCTCCCTTCTGCCTCATCAGCCGGGTACTACGCAAAATACAAATGGACTCTGCTTCAGGTATTTTGATAGTACCCGACTGGCCTACACAGCCATGGTTCCCATTACTCCACGACATGGTTGTTGAAATCCCGATGATATTTCCCAGTAACCCAGAATTATTAACACACCCAGTGTCTGGCATAAGCCACCCGTGCCATGAAAAAATCAAACTCCTGGGTTGCAGATTTTGAAAAGACCGTTACTGGGACTGGGATTGTCAGAAAAAAACGTCAACACCATGTCAGCATCCCTCCGAACATCCACAAGAAAACAGTACTTGTCCAGCATCAAAAAGTGGGAGAAGTACTGCTTGGATATAGGGACCACCTACTCAACCGCTACAGTTACCAACGTACTGGAATTCCTGGCGAACCTTCACCACGATGAAGGACTCAGCTACAGTGCCATCAACACAGCTAGAAGTGCCCTGTCTGTCTATTTAAAACAAGCTCCAGGACAACAGGCCATGGGGTCCCACCCGCTGGTGGTCAAACTAATGAAGGGTATTTACAACTCTAACCCCCCTAGACCAAGGTACACCCATACATGGGATGTCAGTGTGGTCCTGACATACCTCAGGGGATGGCCACCAGCCAGATCCCTCAACCTGGAACAATCTACGCTCAAAACACTCATTTTGATGGCACTTGTATCTGCACAGAGGGTCCAGTCACTACACCTATTGCGACTGGACAACATGATCACAGCTCCAGACCAGATCTCTTTCATTATCCAGGGACTGATCAAACAGAGCAGACCAGGAACACCTAATCCTGTCGTGGAATTCCGGGCTTACCCGCCAGAACCACGGTTATGTGCCATGACCCACCTACTGTCCTACATAGACACAACCAAAAATATTCGAGGGAGTGAAAAAGCCTTATGGGTCAGTCATAAAAAACCTTATGGTCGGGTGACGAGCCAAACCATTTCGAGATGGCTCAAGCAGGTGCTAAAAGCTGCTGGGATAAACACTAACATGTACAAATCTCACTCCACCAGGGCAGCATCCAACTCGACGGCCAAAAGAATGGACGTGCCTATAGACCACATCCTGGCTACAGCAGGATGGTCGGGGGAAAGAACGTTCCGAACTTTTTATAATAAGCCGTTGGCAAAACCTGCTTTATTTGCAGAAATTTTTTTACAGACTGCAAATATTTAATTTAAGCCCAGGGGAGCAATTTAATTTCTTTGTTGTTATTGTTAATAAATACTGTTGTATTTTTCTACAAACAGATTCATTGGTTGATTACGATAACACACTTCCTCCCTCAAGGACTTCGGCAGTGAGTGAAGTAATAACTGTTACACGGTTTGAAATCACAGAGCTTTAAAATCTTCACGTAGTCACTCACGTGACTCCGAAGTAAAATAGTAAGATTAAACGAGAACTTACCAGTTTGAAGTTTGATCTGTATTTTATGAGGAGTTACGATGAGGGATTACGTGCCCTCCGCTCCCACCCTCAATAATATGGGTCAAACTAATAACTGATGTCTCCTTTTCTTTACTATGTTTATTTCAATAACTGCGTCTATCTGTGATTCCACACTGTTGCTTTGAAGTATGCCGCGCATGCGTGCTGAGCGGGCTCTTCACGTAATCCCTCATCGTAACCCCTCATAAAATACAGATCAAACTTCAAACTGGTAAGTTCTCGTTTAATCTTACTATTTTTCCATCCTAGTAAAAACAGGTTCTGACAATCTACCCTATCTATCCCTCTCATAATTTTGTATATTCTATCCAGTCTTGCTGCATCCTCCGGTGTTCCAGTGACACCAATCCAAGTTGTCTAAACTCTCCCTGTCGCTAATATCCCCTAATCCATCCATCTTTTAAACATCCTCTGCATGCTCTCCAAAGTCTCCACGTCCTTCTTGTAATGTGGTGACCAGAACAGCTTGCAATACTCCAAATAAGGTCTAATCAAAGTCCTATAGAGCTACACCATGCCTTGCACACTCATATACTCAGCATACCGCATGCCTTCTTCATCAGTCTATCTATACGTGTTGCCACTTTTAGGGAGTTATGGTCTTGGATTTCCATCTGACTGACAGCCCGGATCATTGAGTTGGTTCCAGGATAGGGTCTGGCATGAAGGACCAAGGAGGAAAATATTGCTCTTGCCACCATTGAGCAGAGCTGAGCTTTGAAAGGAGAACTAAGCTGGAAAGGTTTGCTCACAATGATTAAATCCAATACAACAGGGCTCTGCTAGTCAAATGGCTGTGAATTCAAAATTCATAAAAGCAAGATTTGAAGTTCATTTTGGCTATCAGTAATCTGGCAACAGAAGGAAAAGCCACACAGGCTGTCAGTTGTCAGGTAAAAAGGTCTGTGACTATGATTTGTGATTACCCATGGTATGTAGTTTGATTGATTGGAAGATACAACATGGAAACAAGCCCTTCAGCCCACCAAGCCCATGCTGACCATCGATCACCTGCACACTAATTCTATGCTATCCCACTTTTGCATCCACTCCCTGCAAACTACTGGCAATTTATCGAGGCCAATTAACCTACAAACCTGCACATCTTTGGGATATGGGAGAAAACTGGAGCACCTGGAGGAAGCCCACTTGGTGACAGGGGTAACATGCAAAGCACCCAAGGTCAGGATCGAACCCAGATCTCCGGTGCTGTGAGACAACAGGTCTACCAGCTGTGTGTATTTACTCTTTGCATGGTTTACTCTTGATTGCACCCAATATGGCCTAGAATTGTGATTAATAAGAAGGAAATTAGTGAACAGAATCATCCACATTTTGAAAACCTGTAAGAGATGAATAATTTCTTGGATTCTGTCAATTGTGCTCCAAAGGATCATTGCAACTGTTCCAAGCAAGGATTGATATTGATGTTGGTCCCTTGGTGCTGAGTCACAGGTTGGTGATCCCTACATTGGTCCTTACTACTTAATATCTACTTAATATTGGTCTTTAGACTTTAGAGATACGGTGCAGGAATAAGCTATCCGGCCCACTGGATCTGTGCCCACCACCGCTCACCCCATACACTAACACTTTCCTACACCCTAGGGACAATTTTACAACCTGCCAAAGCCAATTAACCTACAAACCTCTGTCTTTGGACTGTGGGAGGAAACCCGAGCACTCGGAGAAACCCCATGTGGTCACAGGGAGTACGTACAAGCTCCGTACAGAGAGCACCCGTAGTCAGGATCGAACCTATGACTCTGGTGCTATAAGGCAGCTAATCTACCGCTGTGCCACTCCTAAACTGGGACTGGTCTATTATTGTCACATGTACCGGGGTATTGTGAAAAGCTTTTATTTGAGTGCTATTTATTTAAATCATGCAATACGGGAGTACAATCAAGCAATACCTAAGAACAACAGGAAAAGCAAAATACCTGGAAAAATAGCAGAGTGCAGAATATAATTTCCCAGCACTGGAGCATTACACTTAGGGAGAAAAAGTCCAGCTTCCTCAATGAAGAAAGATTGGAAGATGGGAAATACACCCTGATTTATGGGAAGACCATTCAGTAGTCTTATAACAGACAGGAAGAAGCTGTACCTGAGCTTAGTGGTGGGCTGAAGAAGGGTCTCGACCCGAAACGTCGCCCATTCCTTCTCTCCAGAGATGCTGCCTCACCCGCTGAGTTACTCCAGTATTTTGTGTCTACCTTTGCTGTAAACCAGCATCTACAGTTCTTTCTTACACATTGAGCCTAGTGGTGCTTGTTTGCAAGCTTTTATATCTTCTGCCCGATGGGTGCAAGGAGAAGGAGGAATGTCCAAGGTGAAAAAGATCACCTGTAGAGTGATGTGGTTGTTTGGGGTAAGAGTTAGAACTTTAAATTCTGGAGGTCTGATGTATTGACAATTTCAAGTAAAATGGGAACATTTGCTCAAGCTTAAAGGCCAGATGGGGAGCTCACAGTATTCGTGAATATTTTGTTGTTTGGTACAGTTCAGAGATCCAGCATGGAAACAGGCCTTTCAGCACAATTATTGCACGCTGACCATTGATCACACATTCACCCTACTACTATGTTATTCCACTTTCTCGCTACAGATTAAGGACAATTTAGAGGCCAATTAACCTAAAAACCCTCAAGTCATTGGGATATGGGAGGAAACTGGGGCACCCAGAGGAAAGCCATGCAGTCACAGGGAGCACATGCAAACTCCACCCAGACAGCACCCGAGGTCAGGAACAAAACCAGGATCCTGTCGCTGTGAGGCAGCAGATCTACCAGCTGCACCATTAAGAATTAAAAGTATATAGGAAGTTATTGGATCCTGAATGGTCGGGGGTGGCAATTAGCCAGCGCATTTAACAACTTGTTGTTCACTGCCTACTTTGTAGATGACATTGTTTTTCCAATAAAATCTGAACCAGCAACAATTGTTGCGTCAAGACAGATCTTTACAGTCTAAGGGACTTCCAATAGAGCCTTATACATTTTGATAGCTATTGATTGTATTAGAGTTTCTAATGCTGAATCGTTTAAGTAGATGTTTCCTTTCTATCACTTTCATAATCTCTGTAAACAAAAGAGGATTTATTCAGATGAATTGCAAAAGAAACAGTGGTTACAGAGCAATGTACATTTAAATTGATACACAAGAGCTCTACCCAATGGCCAGCAACTTGATTGCAAGTCCATTTTCCCTTTTCAAATTTGCATTGTCAGTGAGTTTTTAATGTGTACCTTTCATTTTAATTCTGTTCCCTTTGCAATATTGCGACTGATATGTCATAACCATAGTGTATCAAAGAAAACAGACTAATATATAAATAGAGTAATGTTTTAAGGTAATGATTGCCCCAGGTTGGATATTAATAGAAACCTATCATAGAAACATAGAAAATAGGTGCAGGAGTAGACCATTCGGCCCTTCTAGCCAGCTGATCATGGCTGATCATCCAAAATCAGTACCCCGTTCCTGCTTTCTCCCCATATCCCTTGATTCCATTAGCACTAAGAGCTATATCTAACTCTCTTGAAAACATCCAGTGAATTGGCCTCCAATGCCTTCTGTGGCTGAGAATTTCACAAATTCACAACTCTGGGTGAAAAAGTTTTCCTCATCTCAGTCCAAAATGGCCTACCCCTTATTCTTAAACTGTGAACCCTGGTTCTGGACTTCCACAAGATGGGGAACATTTTTCCTGCATCCCTTAAGAATTTTATATGTTTCTATAAGATTCCCTCTCATCCTTCTTTCCAGTGAATATAAGCCCAGTCAATCCATTCTTTCATCATATGTCAGTCCCGCCATCCCAGGAATTATTCTGGTGAACCTGCACAATAGCATGAATGTCCTTCCTCAAATAAGGAGACCACAATTGCACACAATACTCCAGGTGTGGTCTCACCAGGGCCCTGTACACCTGCAGTAGGATCTCCTTGCTCATATGCTCAAATCCTCTCGCTATGAAGGCCAACATGCCATTTGCTTTCTTCACCGCCTGCTGAACCCGCATGCTTACTTTCTGTAACTGATGTACAAGGACATCCAGGTCTCGTTGCACCTCCCCTTTTCCTAATCTGACACCAGTCAGATAATAATCTGCCTTCTTGTTCTTGCCACCAGTATAGAAGTTGGGACATTATGTTCTGTTTCGTTTAGTTTATTATTGTCAGGTGCACGGAGGCACAGTGAAAAAAAGCCATTTTGTTGCGTACTATCCAGTCAACAAAAAGACTATACGTGAGTACAATCATCTGACATATGATAAAGGGTATAACATTTAGTGCAGGATAAAGTCAGATTAAAGATAGTTTAAAGATTTCCAAGGTGGTAGATGGGAGATCTAGACCACACTCTAGCTGGTGAGAGGATTATTCAGTTGCCTGATAATAGCTGGGAAGAAACTGTCCCAGAATCTGGAGGTAGGCATTTTCAAATCTCAATACCTCTTGCCTGATGGAAGAGGGGAGAAGAGGGAGTGACTGGTGTGAGACTGGTCCTTGATTATGCTGGTGGCCTTGCTGAGGCAGCGTGAAGTGTGGACGGAGTCCATGGAAGGGAGGTTAGTTTGCGTGATGGTCTGGGCCACGTCCACAACTCTGCAATTTCTTGTGGTCTTGGATGTAGTTGTTCCCAAGCCATGCTGTGATGCATCCAAATAAAATGCTTTCGATGGCGCATCTGTAGATATTGGTGAGGGTTGTTGGGGAGATGCCAAGCTGCCTAAGCCTTCTAAGGAAGTAGAAGCATTGATGTGCTTTCTTGACTATTGCTTCGATGTGGCTGGGGAGGATTCCTTCGATGTCCAGCACAAATTGCTGGTGATATTTATTTTTAAGAACTTGAAGCTATCGACCATCTCTACTTCGGCGCCATCAATTTATACCAGGGTGTATGTACTGCTTTGCTTCCTGAAGTCAATCACAGCCTCATTTGTCTTGCTGATATTGAGGGAAAGGCTATTGTCTTGACACCAGGTTACAGGGTTCTCAATCTCCTTCCTGCACTCTGTCTCATCATTATTTGATATCTGGCCCACTATGGTGGTGTCGTCTGCGAACTTGCATGTTGAGATGGATTGGTATTTGGCTGCACAGTCATGAGTGTGTAAGGAGTATAGTAGAGAGCTGAGAATGCATCTTTGTAGTTGTACAAGATGTTGCTAAGACCGCATTTGGAGTGGGGTGTTCAGTTTTGGTCACCCTGCTATAGGTAGGATGTCATTAAGCTGGAAATAATGCATAGAAGATTTCCAAGGATGTTGCCAGGACTTGAGAGCCTGAGTTAAAGGGAGAGATTTGGAAAGATAGGACTATTCTTTGGAGTGCAGGACATTAAGGGGTGATCTTCCAGAGGTGTACAAAATCATGAGGGAAATTAATAGGGTCAATGCATAGAGTCTTTTACCCAGGGTAGGAGAATCAGGAACCACAGGACATAGGTTTAAGATGAGAGTGGAAGATTTAATAGAAACCTGAGGGGCAACCTTTTCACTCAGAGAGTATTGGGTATATGGAATGAGCTGATCAAGGAGGTAGTTGAGGCTGGTACAATATCAACACCTTAAAGTAATTTGGACAGGTACATGCATAGGAAAGGTTTACCAGCATATGGGCCAAATGCAAGCAAATGAAACTTGCTTGATTGGGCATCATGGTAGGCGTGGATGAATTGGGCTGAAGGACTCTTTTCCATGCTGTGTGACTATGATTCTAAGAAAATCATGCATGACTGATCCAGTGGTGAGCTTTACTGAATATCAAGTTTCCCTGATGACATATTTGAAAAGCTCCTTTCTGTTTCCTGTGTATTAAAATGCATCTTATAATCATGGGAAAGCAGTGGCATCATTAGTAAGAATATGTTTGCAACAATAATCACGACTACCAAAAGTAAGCAGATTGCAAATGGCATTTTATTTCACTAATTGGTTGTTGCTGCATGCGGACAGAATTTGATGCTCAGTATCCAAAAGAGAGGCGGGCATGTTCCTACAAGTAGAAGATGCCTCCAGTTAGGAAGCCAATTCTGTCACCAGATGCTGATAAGATCAGTCACCCTGGCCTTTAGAAACCTGTTTGCTTGTCTTTCATATTGAATAGGTAATTCCCCAAATGATTTTTCCCTGTAAACTAACAAAAGGCTTTTCTGTTTTTGTTTCCTTCTCCATGGTGATTGCTGGTTGCTGGGCAGGGTTCAGAAGGCACCGAGTGAGTCATCCGGGTTGTGCTGTGTGCTTATCCAATTTTCAATTGAACGTTACTTAATCCCTGACTCACATTCGCACAGGAGATATAATAAATTGTGAAATAAAATAATTTGCATGTGTGTGTGGACATGCACATATGAGCCTGTACATGATACGCTAGTGCAAATTGTGTGTTTGTATGTTCGCATCAATGTATCCACACGTGCAGTGTGTAATCATGTGTATCCATGCAAGCATGTGTTGTGCAGCGTTCCCACTCTCGGATGCCGCTCTGATGCTTATCATTCCCCGACAGGCCAGGAGAGGCCAATCCCCAGCATCACTAGTAACTGCTGGCAATTAGCTGACATTGGATTGAACCTCATCAGCCTCCTTCTCATAAAACCCAGGCATTCCACCCAGAGGAGAGAAAGAAGGCGGTGAAAGAGGAAGCAGAAGAGAAAAAGGATGAAAGAGGAAGAAGGAAGAAGGAAGAAAGAGTGAGAAAGCAAGGGACCTCCCTGCTAGCTTTTTTCACTGTTGTAGGTTCGCGGAAGACTGAGCCACTAGGATAAACTTGAGACCACCAGTGCCATTGTGTGGTCAAGATTGGGTTGCCGGGAAAAAGCCCTAGGCACCCAGCGCCTCTACTGGGGCTAAGACTGGATGGCCAGGGCAAGCCTGAGATGCCTCTCCCTGCCCATGGACAATGGGCCACCACACTGAGCAAAGACTAAGCCACCAGGATAAGCCGCCACTGCCTCTTTCAGCCCAAAGCTGAGCCGCCAAGATAAACCTGAGATCGCCAGCGCCTCCTATCGAGGAAAGGGTGAACTGCAGGGAGATGCCCGAAATAGCCAGGCCTCCTCCTTCGAAGACCAGAACTGAAATGCCAAGACAAGACCAAGATTCCCATCGCCACTGCACATGCGCCCTGACGGCGTGGTTCAGTGCCCCAATGCGGCCCTGGACTTTCTTACTTCTGTGAATAAAATATATAACTGAGTTCACTCTACTGCGAGTGCCAATGCGATTACTGCTGAACCCAGCGTCATCACCAATGCCACTGTGTATATACATGTCTATGTGCAATTGTACATTCATATGTGTGTGCAGTAAGCATCTGTGTGTACATTATCAGTGTGCATGGACGTTATTGTATACATTAATGCAAATTCAATGCTAGTATTTATATCAAGAGGACTGGAATACAAAAACAGAGATGTAATGCTATAAGGCGCTGGTCAGACCGCATTTGGAGTACTGTGAGGAACTTTGGGCCGCATATCTGAGGAAGGATGTGCTGACTCTGGAGAGGGTCCAGAGGTTTACAAGAATGATTCCAGGAATGAGTGGGTTAGCGTATGATGGGTGCTTGACAGCACTGGGCCTGTACTCGCTGAAGTTTAGAAGGTTCGGGGAGACCTCATTGAAACTCATTAGAATAATGAAAGGCATAGATACAGTGGATGTGGAAAGGATGTTTCCACTGGTGGGAGAGAGGTCGTAGCCTCAGAATTAAAGGTCGCTGTTTTAGATAAGAGGTGAGGAGCGTAGTTAATCTGTGGAACTCATTGCCACAGAGGGCTGTGGAGGCCAAGTCAGTGGATATTTTTAAGGTAGAGATAAACAAATTCTTGATCAGAACGGGTGTCAAGGTTTTATGGGGAAAAGGCAGGAAAATGGGATTAGGAGGCAGAAATCAGCCATTATTGAATGGCAGAGTAGACTCGATGGGCCGAATGGCCTAATTCTTCTCCTATAACTTGTGAACTTGTGAATGTGTGCCAGTATGTGTGTGTGTCATGCATGTCATGGCATCTGCATCCTTGTGTAATAATATACGTCCCTTTCAGTGTAAGCCTGAATGTGTGTGTCCAGTTGTGTACAGGGCTGTATCTGGGACCACATCACTGGGAATGTTGTCTTTGGAGGGAGGTAGTTTACTTTTATTACCCTTCTGAAGAACATGGAGGTTCTTACAGAGAGAGTAGGTGGTATTTTTCCAGTTCCTTGAGATGTCTGCTGGTGAAAGTCCAGCTCCCGTTGTCTCTGCCAGATGGCCACATCGTTTACATGCCCTACACTAGACTCCCGAGGGTGACATGCTGTTCCAAACTCGGTGCTGGGAAGTGGAGGGAGTAAAAGATACACTGATGTACTCACTGCCTCCTTGGGGAAATATAACATCCCCACTGAAACCTGGTAACCTCTGGCTCTTGACTGTTAAAAGTTGAGAAGGATCATTCAGAATGATATTGGAAACTTGAATACAAGCATTGGAAGCAGACAGAAATAAAATGCAGAATGAGTGCAGAATAATAACCCCTTGCTCTGACAGGCAATTCTTGTCTCATCTGTGTAAGTGGTTGGTATTGATAATGGTATTAGTAAAAGAGTATTATCATCATGTACCGATATACAGTGGAAAAAACAATTAAAGCAGCTCATACTATGCATGAGTACATCTAGCCATACACAAGTACCACCAGAATTTCAAAGAAAAACGTCCAATGTCTGCAATGAGATAGTTTGGAAGACAGGAATGGGGTGGAAGATTGCAACCTTCACGTGGTCTGCCCTGTTTCGACTAATGCAATCAACTCGACGTGCACAAACAGAAGATCAAATAGTACAAGTTGTCCTACAACTTTAGGCTGTGCATGCCACACGAAAGAAGAAGAAGAAGACTGGAATTGCACCCTAGGTGATGTGAGGACCGTGTAGAAGTCTGATATCAGAAGGGAAGACGCTGTTCCTGAGGCTGGAGGTACGTACTTTCAGGCTTTTGTATTTTCCCTCTAATGGGAGAGGGGAGAAGAGGGATGATCCTTCCTGGGGTGGGAAAGGTCCTTGGTTATGTTGACTATTTTCCCGAGACAGCGTGGTGTAGATGGAGTGATGGTGGGGGGGTCTGGTATATGTGATTTGACTGGGCTACATTCACCAATCTCTGCCATTTCTGTGTCTTGGGCAGAGCTGTTCCCAAACCCAGCTGTGATGTGGTTCCCACATTGGCATCATCAGTCATCTTAGAAGCCACAACACTGGAGGCAAGTTGGAAGCTGATTGTCCTTGTTCAAGAACTGCCTAAGAAATATACATATATGTGTGTGCAAGACAGATTTAATTTGTGTGCTTGCACCCCTGTATGCAAATGTATATGTACACCCATGTGTATATCTGAGTTGACATAAAGACTAACGTACTATTGAATGATTCTTGAATAATGCATATCCAATATAAAGTTTTTGAGAAAGATTGAATTTTGTTATTTATTGATTAGATTGGATTAAATGCAACATAATCACTTATTTTAAGATTTAAATTAATTCTCTGCATTTTTATAAATTACATTAGAGTCATCTTATGACAATGCATTAAACAAATGCTCTGCATATTGAAACAGTTGTAATTAAGATACATTCCAGGTAACTATTACAGGGATAAATAAGAAAATATAGCAAGCAAATCCAAATGCTGGGTAATTCCTGATTTTTACATAAATCAACATGATCGAATGAGGCAATTTGCACAACAAATAGCATCACAGAAATATAATCCTTTCTAAAACCCTAAATATAAGGCTGAATGATATCTAGTGGGGGAGATCGTTAGAAGACACGTTACGAATTAAAGTTGAAGAGGATCCTCAAATTAAACAAGTCTTCTGCTTACAATGAGAAATCGCAATGAGCAAACAGAATATCAGGGAAAGCTGATCCCTTCTCATTAGCTTCCTCTGAATGGGTTGCCGAGGGTAATCTGTCAGTCTTTTGTGAAATGCAATTTTATTATTATTTGAAGAGAACGAGTTTGTGTTACAACTGAATAGTGGATCTGCCACTGATGTGCCACCGAGCGTTATTTTTAGCCAAGGATAGACACCAAAGGCTGAAGTAACTCAGCGGGTCAAGCAGCATCTCCGGAGAGACACCAAATGCTGGAGTAACTTAGTGGGAGACAGTGTGCAGTGGGAGACAGTGTTGGTTTAATTGCACTCAGAAATATGTGAGTCATGGACAAACCCCAGTGGACAAGCCAAAGTACAGACTACGCAACATCCTCCGTTGATTAGCTGGATAGGCAAATTAACATCCCTGTCCTTGCCCAAAACATCCTCAGAATCAACCAACACAAGTGGGCGAGCTGCCTCATCCCATGTCTCATACCAGAGCTCCAGAACAAGCACTTAGAATATCAACAAGAACCCATATTTTATTTAGAACCAAGGCATATTTTATTTCAAGAGGAACTAATGGAAGCAGCATAACGCAACATGATGACAGAAAAAATGGAGCTTGATGCCAAGATAAACTAATTTTCCCCGCCCGCATGTGACCCATATCTCGTAATTCGCTGACTATCCATGTATCTATCTAAAAGCCTCTTAAACATCACTATCGTATCGGCCTTCACCACTACCCACTACCCTCTGTGTAAAAAAGACTGGCCCTGCAAATCTTTAATTTTGTCCCTCTCACCTTAAAGTTGTCCCATCTCGTCATTAACATTGAAAAATATTCTGACTATCCAGATGCGAGGAAATGTTGGACAAATATAGGGTAGCATGGTAGTTGCTGCCTTACAGTGCCCGGGACCTGGGTTTGATTCAGACTACGGGTCTGCATGGAGTTTGCATGTTCTTCCTGTGACCACGTGGGGTTTCTCCGAGTGCTCTAGTTTTCTCCCACATTCCAAAGATGTGCAAGTTTGTAGGTTAAATGTCCTCTGTAAATTTCCTTGTGTGCAGGGAGTGGGATAACATAGAATGGTTTCTATAAATAGTTGCTAGTGTGTAGGATAAAATTAGCGTATGGGTGACTGTTGGTCGGTGTGGACTTGGTAGGCCGAAGGGCCTGTTTCCATGCTGTATCTATAAACTAAACTAAACTAACTAAACTAAACTAAACTAAACTTGGATTGTTTTCTCTAGAATGCTGGAGGTTGAAGGAAGGCCTCATAGATGTATTGTATGTGACATTATGCGAGGCATGGATGTGGTAGAGAGTCAGGAGCTTTTTCCCAGGGCGGAAATGTCGACTAGAGGGCATAGCTTTAAGATGAAAGGAGAAACTTTTAAAGTGATGTGCGGGACAAGTTTTTGCACAGAAGGTAATAGGTACCTGAAGTATGCTGCCAGAGGTGGTGGTGGAGGCAGATTCAATACTGTGATTAAGAGGATTTTAAATAAGCACATGGATATGCAGGGAATGGTGGAAGATGGATTGTGTACCGGCAGAGATAATTAGTTTAGATCGGCATTATGTTCAACCCAGACATTGTGGGCTGAAATGCCTCTTCCTGTGCTGGACTATTCTATGTTCTATGGTTCTTCTCCTTTGCTCCATGTTTCTAGGACTACAACATGGTGCTATGAGGTATTGGGTGGAAGAAGTGTATGGTCTGCTTGCCTTGAGTATAAGAGTCAGGAAGTCATGTGGAAACTTTATAGGATTTTGATTTGCTGTATTTGGAGTATTGTGTGCAGTTTGGTTGCCCCATATCAGAAATGAAGTGAAAGCTTTGGAGAGAATGCTGAAGAAGTTTACCAGAATGATGCCTGGATTAGAGGGTGTTAGCTCTCAGGAGAGGTAGAATAACCCTGGTTTGTTTTCTCTGGAGCATCAAAAACTATGGGGAGACCTGAAAGAAGTAAATAAAATGATGAGAGGCATACATAGAGTATACACTCAGATCTTTATCCAAAGGATAAAATGTCAAAGACTAAAGAACATTCCTATTAGATGATGAAATTAGATGATGAAATGAAAAGAACATTTACAGGGCAAGCTTGTTTACACAGTGGTAGATTCATGGGAGAACGTATAAATGCTACACAGACAGCACATGAGGTCAGGATCAAACCTGAGCCTCTGGTGCTGTGAGGCAGCAGCTCTATCAGCTCTATCTATGTCATTCTATGCAGAATCTGGCTTAGTTCCAATAACTTTATGATTGAATATTTGTGAACGAATCCAAAACATTTTGAGATATTACCTGATGTCAGAATTTCTCCAACAAATACGTGACCAAGAATGGGTATGCCTGCGGGGGGGAAAAAAACGACTTCCCCTTCGTTTTAGGGAATTTTGGTAAGTAGCAGCCTCAAGGCAAATTCTGAATGAAGCTGGAAGTTTCAGAAATAAAAGCAAGTAAAAAATTCCTGGAAGCAAAATGTCATTCTTGTTCAAAGCAATAAAGAAGAACAGTGAGACACAATAAATTGCAGATGCTGGAATCTTGAGCAAAACCCAAAGTGCTGGAGGAACTCAAAGGATCAGGCAGCATATGTGGAGCGGATGGATAGATAATGTTTCATGTTGGGACCCTTATTCAGGCAGTAAGAAGAAGAGCATTGGACATATTTTACATCCCAACTGTCCACAACTGATGCTATCTAGCAATATGTATAGGTTGGACCTGCAGATGCTGGTCTAAATCGAAGATAGACACAAAATGCTGGAGTAAACGCTGGAGGCATAATCTCTGGAGAGAAGGAATGGGTGAAGTTTCGGGTCGAGAACCTTCTTTAGATTTAAGATGAGTCTCGACCTGAAACGTCACCCATTCCTTCTTTCCAGAGATGCTGCCTGTCCCACTGAGTTACTCCAGCATTTTGTGTCTATCTTCTATCCAGCAACATGTTGCTCGAGTGGCTAGATTCACACAAGGAACTAATGATATTTAAATTAGACTCCACTTGCCTTCCTGTTGGGTTTTGTGGTGATTTGGGGTAATGTTTCAGCAGAATGAAACAGCTGTTGATGTGGCACAATTTCCTGGAAACCCTCTATCAGCCGGCATGTGGGTGATCAGTCAGAAAGCTGAATGACTGACTGACTGAAAGATGCAGCATGGAAACAGCCCTCTGGCCCACCGAGGTCACGCTGACCATCAATCATCCATTAACACTCTTTCCATATATTCCCACTTTCGCATCAACTCCCTACACATCAGGCAGGGGCAATTTACAGAAGCTAATCAACCTACGAAAACTCATGTCTTTGGGATGTGGAAGGAAACCGGAGCACCCAGAGAGAGAGAGGGAGAGCACATACAAAACACCACACAGATAGGACCTGAGGTCAGCTTCGAACTTGGGTACCTGGTGCTTGGAGGCGACAACTCTACCAACTGCACCACTGGGCCAACCAAATGAAGGGGAGAGGGGGAACTGGAATGAAACAAAGAGAATATTAAGGGCATGTAAGGATAGCTGGTTAAGAGGCAGCAGTACCTATTCAGTGCACAGGGACACCTGCATGTCACCATAAAACCTAGAAAAGCACAGATTGGTCCTTCTGTTGGAAGAATGCTGAAGAAAATGATCCCACAGAAAGGGCTGAGAATAAGAGATTCTGTAGGCTTTGGAAAGACTAGAGTGTAGCTTTAAGGTGAGAGGGACAAAGTTTAAAGAAGACTAGACCAAAGGGGACCCGTTGGGTCCTGCCCCCTCAACGTGCAGTCTGGGGGAAGGGGGGTGGCCTGTGGCATCACACACACACTAACCCCCCCACTCACACAGGGGAGTGAGGGGGGGAGGGAGAGAAGGGAGTGTGGGGAGAGGGGGGGAGGGGGCGAGTGTGGGGGAAAGGGAGGTGGGGGGAGAGGGGGAGGGGGGGAAGAGGGAGGAGGAGAGAGAGGAGGGGGAGAGAGAGGAGGCGGAGAGAGGGGGGAGTGGGGGAGAGGCAGGGAGAGGGGGGGAAGGGAGGGGGAGGTTGAGGGGGAGGGGGTGGGGAGATGGGGAGGAGAGAGGGGTGGTGTGGAGGGAGGGCAGAGGGGGAGAGGGGGGGATGGAGAGGGGAGAGAGAGAGGAGGGGAGAGAGGGGGAAGGGGGGTGGAGAGAGGGGGAAGGGGGGAGAGGGGGGATAGTGAGGGGAGGGGGGGAGGCAGGGAGGGGGTGGGGAGAGGGGGGAAGGGGGGAGAGATGAGGAGGGAGAGAAGGGGGTAGAGAGGAGGAGGGAAAAGAGGGGGAGGAAGAGGCAGGCCTGCCAACTCTCATGCATTGAGTGTGAGAGTCACGCATTTCATGAAATTCTCACGCTCTCACGTTGACGACAGAATTTCACACACTTTAAAAAATATTTAAAAAAATATATACATAAATAAATAGTCACACTCCTGCACACTCACCAATGAGAATCGTTTTCTGTCAGCGGGTTTCTCGTAAAGAACTTGATTGGCTTAAGCTCATCGCACACTATTTAAAATGGCAATACAGACAAAAATGCTGGAGAAACTCAGCAGATGAGGCAGCATCTATGCCTGAATTTGACCCTTCTTCAGACTAAAGCATTTCTCCAGCATTTTTGTCTAGTGCTCCATAGATGCTGCCTCACCTGCATTCACATTCCCGTGCAGATGGTGGTGTGATAGGTGAGACACGGCGGTGGTCCCCCCCCCCCCCCCCCCCCCAGAGGCACCTCTCACACCTCCCACCCTCACCTCCAGCGGCTCTGTGTCCATCGGCCACTCTGTCCACACCCCATGGCGTTTTAACCCTGGCCCGGACCCAGAGAAAGCCCATTCCATCAGAAGGAGAATGTATGAACTCTACAGAGATCACAGTCACAGCACTTCCCTCATTCTGCATAACAATCAATCAAGTTTTCAGTACTTAAGAACATGGAGCAGTATAGCACATAAACAGGTCCTTTGCCCACTATGTCTGAGCCGAACATAACACCAAACTAAACTAATCTCCGTGGCCTGTCCATGTGCCTATCTAATAGTCTTACGGTCTATGGTCACCCGGAGGAAACCCATGCGGTCACAGGGAGAACATCCAAACTCCACACAGTCAGCACTCGAGGTCAGGATTGAGCCTGGGTTTGTGCCGCTGTGAGACAGCAGCTCTACCAGCTGCACCACTGTGCTCAATAACAGTATCTGGCCCACCACAAAGGAAATGGCTGCCTGCCTCCATCTGTGTGTTTGTTTCTAAGGTAGTGGAACAATTTTGACACGTGCACCTTAGATTAGATCTTGCTGCGGTGACTGGGTAACATGTTTCTGTATAAAATGGAACAGTGGAACAGAAGCCCTGTCCTCATGCACCCTGGTGCAACTGGTAGAGCCGCTGCTTCGTGGAGCCAGAGACCCAGGTTCGATCCTGACCTCGGATGTGGAATGTGCATGTTCTTCCTATGACCGTGTGCATTTCCTCCGGGTGTTCCGGTCTCCTCCCATATCCCATAGACGGATCCCAAAACCAATGCAATCAAAGGGAAATTTGTGTAAACTCCACATAGACAGCACCCGAGGTCAGGATCGGACCTGAGTCTCTGGCGCTGAGTCTCTGGCGCTGAGTCTCTGGCGCTGAGTCTCTGGCGCTGAGTCTCTGGCGCTGAGTCTCTGGCGCTGAGTCTCTGGCACTCTACCATCTGCTCCACAGCGTTCTGGAGCCTTGTGATGTTCTAACCACATGATATTGTAGCTGCTTTATAAAGGCTGCACCCGTCATATTTCAACATTGTTCTTGTGGTTTCGCACCTGCAGCTGTTACCAGAACATTTACTGTAAGCTTTCGGAATCAGGAGGCTGATTGTGGGTGGAGGAGTGATTTGTTGATGGGAACAATCAACAATGGGTGGCAGAAACTTTGAACCCTCCAGTAATTGATGATAAATAACTCTCTGAACATGCAGATCACTTAATTCTCAAACTATTCACACTCATATTCCCGTCATCATAGAGTCACACAGTCATACACCACTGAAACAGGCCCTTCAGCCCAACTTGTCCATGCCAACCAAGATGCTCCATTTAAACTAGTCCCATTTGCCCGCATTTGGCCCATATCCCTCAAAACCTTTCCTGTTAATGTACCTGTCCAAGTGTCTTTTAAATGTTGTTATTATACCTGCCTCAACTACTTCCTCTGGCAGCTTGTTCCATGTACCCACCAGCCTCTGAATGAAAAAGTTGCCCCTCAGGTTCCTATTCCTATCTTTCCCTTTTCAACTTAAACCTACGCTTACCTCTTATAGAAACGTACAAAATTCTTAAGGGGTTGGACAGGCTAGATGCAGGAAGATTGTTCCCGATGTTGGGGAAGTCCAGAACAAGGGGTCACAGTTTAAGGATAAGGAGGAAATCTTTTAGGACCGAGATGAGAAAAACATTTTTCACACAGAGAGTGGTGAATCTCTGGAACTCTCTGCCACAGAAGGTAGTTGAGGCCAGTTCATTGGCTATATTTAAGAGGGAGTTAGATGTGGCCCTTGTGGCTAAACGGATCAGGGGGTATGGAGAGAAGGCAGGTACAGGATACTGAGTTGGATGATCAGCCATGATCATATTGAATGGCGGTGCAGGCTCGAAGGGCCGAATGGCCTACTCCTGCACCTGTTTTCTATGTTTCTATGTATTCTGGTTCTTGACTCCACTATCTGGGTAAAACTCCTATTTTGCCCAATCTCTCAGGCCCTTGAGTATTTGCAACATCTCCTTGTGACCAACATCTTCACACTGATAATATATTGGAAACTATTTCTGACAGAGATCTGATATCTGGCAATAACTAGTTATAATTTTATAAACTGCAGTTTGGTTTGACTATTGGGTCTGTACTTGGCTGGCTCATATTTTTTGCAGTATATGTAAATAGGCATGACCTCACTACATGGCCTGCCTGATCATACTAGTTTCACTGTTGTCTGTTGAGTTTCACAGTCTGCATAACTCGTTATCATCTACCTCACAGCCAACAATGGACTATTGAGGGGCCCACCGTTCCTTGCTCATCGTCGCCTTTTGCATATCTTTCATTCATTTGTTCTATATACATTTTATTTCTCTCGTTTCAGTCTGAAGAGGTGCCTAGACCCGAAATGTTATCTATTCCTTTTCTCCAGAGATGATGCCTGACCCGCTGAGTTACTCCAGCTTTTTGAGTCTATCTCCACTTATCGCTTACCAGGCTTTGCTCCACTCCCACTTCTTTTCCAGTTCCCCCTCTCAACATTACAATCAGTCTGAAGAAGGGTCCTGACCCGATACTATGTCCTCCAAAAAAAGCTGCCTGACTTGTTGAGTTACTCTAACACTTTGTGTTCTGTGCAAGTTTCCAACATCTGCAAGTCCTTTTGTCTCTCCATTATGAACGAATTTGCGATGATCATTTTCAGGATCTGGGTAACACCGACTTCTAACATTTATTGGCGCAATTAATTGACTGTGAAAAGGTTTCTGGTGAGCCACTGCTTCAAATAGCTGCTGAACTTCTAATGAAGACATTTTCTCAATGTTTTTAGGCTGGGTATTCCACAACGTATTTGTAGATTGTTTATTTCCTGCTAGCCAATTGTAGTGCTTGTTAGTAGTTGCTCTGCCCAATATGCGTTTTATATTAGTAAGCGTTTGCCTACGCCATTCAGTATGAGTAGCTGTTATGTCTTGCAGACTGATTCTGTAAGTACATTTAATAAACATATGTTGTATCCTGATGTGTGTTTGACTCAACTCATTACATGGTATTAGAAGTGGGAGTCTTACCTACTCCGTTCACGTTTATCGGGTATTTGTTTTTTCTCAGACAAGACCCATCAAAAACTGCAGCTATCAACGACATGCCGGTTCCTACTGACGTTGCGCATCTACAAAGGTTCCTTGGAATGGTCAACTACCTGTGGAAATGTATTCCCAACCTCAGCAACATATCTGCCCCCCTGCGGGAACTGACACACAAAGACGCTGCATGGTCCTGGTATCCACAGCACCAAAGAGCTTTAGACACTCTCAAGTTGCAGCTGGCCAGCGCATCTGCTCTCGCCTACTTTGCTTTGGATTACCAGTGACGCTAACCTGTGATGCGTCCCAGTACAGACTTGGTGCTGCTTGCCTGCAGACCACTACCAAGGGTGACTGCAAGCCTGTTTCTTACGCCTCTCGCACACTAACTGACGCTGAGCAACGTTACGCCCAGATAGAAAAAGAATTGCTCGCAGTGGTTTTCGCCTGCACAAAGTTCAAGGACTTTCTTTTTGGGCGAGTCTTTGACTATACAAAACTGACCACCAGCCGCTTGTAAGACCTAGATAAGAGTTTTGCCTACGCCATTCAGTATGAGTAGCTGATAGCAACTGTGATGTCCTGCAGACTGATTCTGTAAGTACATTATAAACATGTGTTGTATCCTGATGTGTCTTTGACTTGACTCATTACAGTATTTCCTGAACATATTTCCAAATCAGAATGGTGCTGAATTGAAGGGGAATTTGGTGCTTCTGTGCCGCTGGTGTTCTAGTCCTTGGTGGGAGAGAGTTTGGGAGATGCTGTCAGGAGGAGCCTGGGTGGGTAACATTGGTGCGTTTTGTAGATGGCACACTCTGCATCCTTTGTGCACCAGTGGGGAACGAAATACTTCTTAAGCTGATTGATGAAAATTAAATGACCTGGTGTTGAGGTCCTTGAAAATTGTTGGTGTCGCACTCATCCAGCAAGTGGAGTGTATTTTGCGCCATGCTCCTTGCAGATTCGGAATGTGAAGGGATGTTAAGTGTCTATCTTCGGGTCACTACCCTGTCGTGATGGAGTAACCTGTCTATGACTGAGTTCCTGAGAGCTAAACCTTCTGGAGCGATGCTCCAGGCAGGGTCACCCGTGGTGGGCAGGTCAAAGGGGAGGTTCACGACAAAGCAGGCCGAAGAAGAAGACAGCAATGGTGAAACCGGTGTAGGATGGTGGCTGGCTAGTGTTTGGAGCACCACGACAGCTGAGAAGCTGGAAGAAGATAGAAGCAGGGAGAGACACCCTGCAGTCGTGGAGTGCATGTCGTTGGACCCAGGTCTGTCTGTGTCAAGCACCTTGTGGTGGCTGATCCTCTGTGGATCACGTACACTGTTGACACCTAACTCCCTCCTGGCCACTGCTCATTCTGTATGTTGTTAATCTGCTTATCCAACATCCACTACCAACAAGCAATAATTTCTGCAGTTGAATATAAGGCCTATTGAAACAAATGTCCTTTGGTGCCACAAACTTCACTCTTTGACCACTCTCTCGCTGTCCACTGTGTGATTCCAGATCTAAGTTCAATTGGGCGAAGATAAGATTCTGATCATCATTAAGACTACTGGTTTCTCTCTCTTCTCCAATCTTAGCTCATTCGTGACTGTAAACCTCAACAACACCTTTATTGTAACAATGTATTGACCAGTCTCCTTGCACAAACATAGTGTCAACCAACACTCAGCTGTTAAGTTCTATCGTCCCATTTCACCAGCAAGGCTGTGTTTATGGATATATACTATTACCCAGTTGATAAAATGTTCATGCCAACTTTCACATCCCTCCACAGTGTCGCCATCCCCGACCCCTGTAACATTTCCTAGCCCTACAAAGGTCTGAGATGTTTGCTCGCTTACAATTGTGTTGCATCCCCCATATTCACCGGGAGTCAGGCCAAGCCTCCACTAAACAGTTCCGCATTCTTAGGTAGACAAAAGTGCTGGAGAAACTCAGCGGGTGCAGCAGCATCTATGGAGCGAAGGAAATAGGCAACATTTCGGGCCGAAACCCTTCTTCAGACTGAATGTTCCACATTCTACCCCACTGCCTAATAATGCAGCTTGTCAAACCCACACTTTGGCCAACTGACCTAGCATTATTTGATCTTATTCCATTAAACCACTTGGGGTTTCCTTCTGCACTAAAGAGTGAGTTGATGTGAGTTGAACCATCATACAGAATGATATGAATGCGGGGATATTCATGCATGTTTAGGGCAGCACCAGAGACCCGAGTTTGATCCAGGCCTCGGATGTTATTGTGGAGTTTGCGTGTTCTTCCCGTGACTGCATAGGTTTCCTCTATGTACTCCAAGTCCCAAAGAAGTGCAGGTTTGTAGGTTAATTGGCCTCAGGAAATTGCCCCCATTGTATAGGGAGTGGATGTGAAAATGGGATAACATAGTACCGGTGTGAATGGGTGATCGATGGTCAGTGTGGATTCGGTGGGCCGCAGGGCCTGTTTCCATGCTCTATCTCTAAACCCAAACTAAAACGGACATTTTCCACAGAGAGAAATAAATCACAAAATGCTGGAGTAATTCAGCAGGTCAGGCAGCATCTCTGGTGGACATGGATAGTTGATGTTTCGGGTCGAAACCCTTCTTCAGACTAATTGTAGTCGGAGGGAGAAAGCTGGAAACAAGTGGAGGTGGGACAAAGCCTAGCAAGTGATAAGTCCTCCACAGATGCTGACTGACCCAATGAGTTACTCCAGCACAACTAGTTAATCATTTAAACTAAACTATTAAAAAAGGGAATTAAACTATTTTAAAGGAAATGATAAATATTTTTAATAAAAGTTTTAAAGAACCCTTACAGGCACAATGTATTAAAAATGACTGGAAATGTGTTCAGTTAGAATATGTATATTACTCAATGCTGACCTTGGAGCTGTTCCTTGCAGTTTCTGGGCTGGGTCTGACCAGGCCTATGGTCTTCCAGCAGTTTGTCCAAGGGAAAAGTATGGCCCAGTGCTAGTTCCAGGAAGAATTTAAGCTGGAGAGAAGATGCCTGCAACTTTGGGATGTCCACATTAGCATGTGTATGTGATCTAGTCTTTGAGACTGTTCTACCATTCCATATGATAATCCATCTCAATACCATATTATCACATGACCCCCATGCCCCTTGATTCATTTTGTGTCTAGAAATGGGTTCAGTGACTTGGCCTCTCCAACCTCTGTGATCATGAATTTCACCCTCAGACTGAAGCTATTTCTTCTCATCTCAGTCCCAATTCATTTGTCCACTAATTAACTAACATTGTTCAGGACGCCTTTGGCCAGGGCAAACATTGTCCCACACCCGGTCTGTGTGGCCCTGTTGGAATTTTGTGAAGTTCAATGAGATTCCCTGTCACTTTGCTTAATCTTAGTGAACATGAGCCTTATCTCACTTTATACAGCTACCATATCATCCAGGACTCAGCCGGGTGCATCTCAATTAGGGCTCTGTATAACTATAGCACAACATCGTTTCTCCTATACACAAATCCTCTGGCTTTTCAATTCAAAACACCATTTGTCTTTCCAACTGCTTGCTACAACTAACACATGGAACATAGAACATAGAACAGTACAGGAACATGTCCTTCAGCCCACAATGTCCATGCCAAACATGATGCCATGTTAATATAACCTCCTTTACTTGAATATGATCCACATCCCTCCTATCCTTGCATATCCATCTGTATATCGAAGGTAAACACAAAATACTGGAGTAACTCAGCGGGACAGGAAGAATCTTGAGAAAAAAGGAATAGGTGACGTTTCGGGCTGAGACCCATCTTCAGACTGAAGACTCCAGCATTTTGTGTCTACCTTCGATTTAAACCAGCATCTGCAGTTCTTTCCTACACACCATATCTGAAGAAGGGTTTCGGCCCGAAACGTCGCCTATTTCCTTCGCTCCATAGATGCTGCTGCACCCGCTGAGTTTCTCCAGCATTTTTGTGTACCTTCGATCTTCCAGCATCTGCAGTTCCTTCTTGAACACATATCCATCTGTATGTTTGCTTTAAGTGACTGGGGTACAAAAACACTCAAATCTCATGGAATGTCAACTTCCTAATCTAAAAGCATTAAAAAAAACAGTTTTTCTATTTTTCTCACTAGAGTGGACAGCTTCACTATTACCCACATTACACTGCATCTATCACATTTTCCCCAATAATTCCATTGATGCAAGTCACCTTGAAGCCTTTTTGTCTCCTCCTCACAGTTCATACTACATTAGTGCCATCGGCAAACTCTCGCCCCTTTTTCGCCCCTCCCCAATGCCCGTTTCCACCTAATTCCCACCTTCTGGCTTTACATTTCACTCTTCATAGAACATAGAACCTGGAACAGTACAGCACTGTATCAGACCCTTCGGCCCACAATACAGATGACACGAAGTAGGGTGACAGTGTGAACTGTGAAGAGGATGCTATGAGGATGCAGGGTGACTTGGACAGGTTGGGTGAGTGGGCAGATGCATGGCAAATGCAGTTTAATGTGAGGTTATCCACTTTGGTGGCAAAAACAGGAAGGCAGATTATTATCTAAATGGTGTCAAGTTGGGAAAAAGGGAAGTACAACGGGTTCTGGGGGTCCATCAGTCACTGAAAGTAAGCATGCAGGTAGGGCAGGCAGTGAAGAAAGCGAATGGCATGTGTGCCATTATATCATAACAAGCCCTTTAATTGGTATACATACAGAGACCATCAAGATGAGTACTGTGGGCTCCAAATCTAAGTTAAAACTAAAACACAACATGGCTGCCCGCATGCATGAGATGGCGGTGGTGTGTGAAACCTGACGGGTTATGGATCAGGTCATCAGCAGCAAAACCAGGCACGTAGATCAATCAGCAATCCTGTTTGATCTACAGCATGTTGGCCTTCATAACAAGAGGAGTTGAGTATAGGAGCAAATAGGTACTCCTGCAGATGTACAGGGCCCTAGTGAGACCACATCGGGAGTATTGTGTGCAGTTTTGGTCTCCAAATTTGAGGAAGGACATTCTTGCTATTGAGGGAGTGCAGCGTAGGTTCACCAGGCTAATTCCCGGGATGACGGGATTGTCATATGTTGATAGAATGGATCGACTGGGCTTGTATACTCTGGAATTTAGAAGGATGAGAGGGTATCTTATTGAAACATATGAGATTATTAAGGGTTTGGACTCACTAGAGACAGAAAACATGTTCCCGGTGTTGGGGGAGTCCAGAACCAGGGGTCACAGTTTAAGAATAAGGGGTAAGCCATTTAGAACGGAGATGAAGAAAAACGTTTTCGCACAGAGAGTTGTGAGTCTGTGGAATTCTCTGCTTCAGAAGGCGGTGGAGGCCCGTTCTCTGTATGCTTTCAAGAGAGAGTTAGATAGAGCTCTTAAAGATAGCGGAGTCAGGGGATGTGGGGAGGAGGCAGGAAAGGGGTACTGATTGTGGATGATCAACCATGATCACATTGAACGGCGGTGCTGGCTCGAAGGGTCGAATGGTCTACTCCTGCACCTATTGTCTATTGTCTCTGCCAAATATGATGCTCAGACCTACTCTGATCCTACTCTTCTCTCTTTATCAAACATTCTTTTGTTTTATTTTCACCTCTAGCCTTAGTCACTTACTCCACCCATCTACCAATCAAACCCCCTCACCTCTAGCCGTGTATCACCTGCTAAGCTTTGTCCCCCCTTTACCTCTCTTTTCCAGCATTCTCTCCGCTACCGTTATCAGCCTGAAGAAGGCTCCCTATCCAGACTTCACCCATCCATTCCCTCCACAGATGCCGCCTGACCCGCTAAGTTACTCCTGCACTTTGTTGGCTATGCTCAAGATTCCAGCATCTTCAGTTCCTTGCGCCTCCACTTTTCTATCAGAATGAATGACTGTGGTTCCAGGAACTCCTTGCAAAGGGATTTCCGCTCCTGGTTCTCCCCTCTGCAAATCTAATACTTTGTACGTCCATTCAGAAACTTGACAAAATAGTTAGAAGGCTCATTTTCAGGCTTTTATCAATTGCAGTGTTTTCACCAGCTGCCCACTGGAATTACCATGAGATTTTTGACTGCAAAGTACATTTCTTTTGTAAAAGCCCACAAATCCCTTCAACAATACATCAAGCTGAATATTTACAACAGTTCAACAATATGCCTGAATAAAATTAAAAGGAAATTAAAAGCAAATGTTACTCTACTTTTTCTGTTGTGTTGGTGGAAAAGCTATCGCAATGCTTTTGTCTGGTATTGTTATTCCAGTTAGATATTCCTCGCATGTACACAGAAGGAACTACTGCTGCTTGAATCTTGCAAAGAATACAATGTGCTGGAGTAACTTAATGGGTCAGACAGCATCTCCGGGGGACATGGATTTTTCGGATCGGGACCCTTCTTCAGACTGATTGTTTCCAGCTTTCTCTCCCCTCCTCTTCCCCCCACCTCTTTTTCAGCTTTCTCTCCCCTACTACAATCAGTCTGAAGAAGGGTCCCGATTCATAACATGGGCTATTCATCTTCCAGAAATGATCCCTACTCCAGATATTCTTAGAATTTGCATACAAGTAGCAATCTAAAAATGGAACATTAATCACTATTATTAAACTGTAAATTAGAAAAGCAATGAAATCAAACATTTTCTGCGATGAAAATGTAGCATTTGAGACTACAGGGATGGAAATGTGGATATTTAGTTTAATTTAGTTTGGAAATACAACATGGAAACGGGCCCTTCGATGCACCAAGTGCACACCAACCATCGGTCACACATTCACCCTAGTTCCATGTTACCCCACTTTCTCATTCATTCCCTACACATTAAGGGCAATTTATAGAGGCCAATTAACCTACAAAAACCTGCATGTCTTTGGGACGTGGGAGGAAACAGGAGCACCTGAAGGCAACACACATGGTCATAGGGCGAAGTGCTAACTCCACACAAACAGCACTGAGGTCTGGATCAGGCCTATGTCTCTGGCGCTATGAAGAGCAACTCTACCAGCTGTGCCACTGTGCCACCTTCCTAAAAAATCTCTCAGCAGTTTCCAGTGTAAACCTTGAGACTGTCTGCAATGTTCTATCATCCACATTTTTCCTGACTCCCAGGGAAGTTCCACAGAAATACTAATGTCAAGTGGGATTTCCTTGGGACTTCCATCAAAGCTGTGGGTGAAGATTGGGAGAAACTGAGAAAATTCCAAATTGGATGCATGAACAAATTCATTAATAGAGACTGATGTTGGTAAGAGAGAAAATTGTTTTCAGAATGATAGAAACCACTTAACCAACTCGCCTAAGCATGTCTTCCAAAGATGTTGTCTTACCCGCTGGGGTACCCCAGCACTTTGAGCCTTTTTTTTAACCAAACAAAGGTTCCATTATAAAATGTTCGGAATTCATTCTTTTAAAAACAGAGACTGGCACGTGAAATCCTAACTGGGAGGAACTGGGGGCATTTTAGTGCAATTAAACAGTTGTACACAGGGCGGCAGTGCTTCCAGAGCTCCAGCACCTCTGCAAAAAAAAAAGCCAAAATAAACAGCAAGGAATTTAGCAGTGGGGAATTTAGCAGCGGCCGCATATTAAATAAAGGGGATTTTACGGAAGCGAAGGTGGGAGTAGATAAGATAATAATTTATGTAGATTCAACCTCCTTTAACTTCTTATATATCTAAAAACTAAACAGGATTTATATTGGTCTACTAATCATGTAATACCCCATGTGTGAGGATATTGTGAGTATCGACACGTACACGTTCCTGTCCAAACATTTCTGCGAGAGAAACGGTACGAGGCAGAGTTGCCAACCTACCGCTTTTGATACTAATATTCTGCGATATTCGTGGCTTTAGCAATAGTTCATTAGACGTTCTTTATTCTTTATTCACACTTGATTACTTGGTTGAGTAGGTTCCAATTTAGTTGGCTAAAATGCAAAAAACCGTATTTGCTTTATTTCGGTAAATTCAGTTACTTTTATAACTGCAGCTTAGCAACACTGCTGAGCGTTGCGGGCCCTGCTGTCTGCTCTGACTCAGTCCCATTAGTAAGGCTACATCTGTGGTAGACCGAGCTACCTCGTAGATTATTCTCTAATACTAAAGTAAATTTTTCTCACTAACAGCCCTATGGCTTCTACACAAACAACGTTAACTTCTTTCTTTTGTAAACAAGCAGAGGAGTGTAACAAGAATAACGTACAAGAGACTGATAATAGTAAAAGTGACAACAGCTGTGTTTTGCCTGCTTCTAGTTCAAATTTTCTAACCGGGTCCAAATGTAGTTCTGAAAGTGATGATGTTTTGAAGTATAACCAAATAACCATATAACAATTACAGCGCGGAAAACAGGCCATCTCGGCCCTTCAAGTCCGTGCCGAACACTTATTTTCCCCTAGTCCCATCTACCTGCACTCAGACCATAACCCTCCATTCCTTTCCCGTCCATATACCTATCCAATTTATTTTTAAATGATAAAATCAAACCTGCCTCCACCACTTCCACTGGAAGCTCATTCCACACAGCTACCACTCTCTGAGTAAAGAGGTTCCCCCTCATGTTACCCCTAAACTTCTGTCCCTTAATTGCAGGATTTAATGATAAAGAACAGTCAGAACTTTTAAAGAGGGATTTTACTGAACTATTAGATACACTGGACAAATTAGACATTAAGTCATTCATCAGTGGTCCCATACCAGTAGTTGACAGGGGAATAAACACATTCAGTCGGCTACTTGCACTGAATACATGGCTTTCCAGAGTCTGCAATGAAAGAGGAAGGAGCTTTATTGACAACTTTAACTTGTTGTGGGGGCGCAAATATCTTTTCAGAGCAGATGGTGTACACCCAAACAGGTTTGGCTCAAGACTGTTAAGGGACAATCTTCTCTTCTCGCTCTCCCACAAATCTACCCTGCCGCGGTCTGACACACAGACCGCAGTCAGACCACAGGTAGAGAAGCGAGGCAACAGCCCCCCCCCACAAATCTACCCTGCCGCGGTCTGACACACAGGCCGCAGTCATACCACAGGTAGAGAAGCGAGGCAACAGCCCCCCCCCACACACCTACCCTGCCACTGTCTGACACACAGGCCGCAGTCAGACCACAGACGTTGAGGAGAGACAACAGCCCCCCCCACCCACCCATCCCCATCGACGCGCCCTTACCCTCCCTACCATCCCCCACTGCTGATGCTGGCTTGGAGAGGAACGACCACCACCCTCCTCTGCACTCGCCCATCGACGATGACCTCCACCCTCATCTCTCCCATAGCCATAACAACACCAGCTCCACTGTTTCCTCCCATTATGATTTTCCATATGAATTGAAGAAACAGGAAAAAGGTGGCATTAAACTTGCATCTCTGTCTATGATGCTCAGCCCACGCCCCATATCAGTACCATTGCCACGTCACGGCCGCAGGGAGATAACAACCAAGCAGAGGGCGCCACAGCCCCCCTCCTGTATTGATAGCAGTCCTGAATATTACTGAGATGAGAAAGGGTTCAGCCGTAGACACATTACGAAGGAAGTTCCGCATAATCAGCTGAACCCGAGGTCGCCTACGTCAAACTATGGCACCTTCTGCATTCCTGTTGTGACTACTCAGAGAGTAAACAAAGGGAAACTTAGACACACTGCTAACCTAACAAACCTAATACCTATTACCTCCAAACCTAAACCAACCATAAAGCCTATCAATAATACCATCAGGATGGGTCTGCTTAATGTTAGGTCTCTTAATAACAAATCATTTTTAGTCAACGATTTTATTACCACCTCTAAACTGGATTTTATGTTTTTAACTGCAACATGGCTAGAACAAAATAACAGTGCAACCATTCTGATCGAGACAGCTCCTCCAAACTATAACTTTTTTGATGTATGTAGATCTGGAAAAAGAGGTGGAGGGGTTGCTGCTATATTTAAAAATGTATTTCAGGGGAAACAGATGTCACTTGGTGATTTTCCATCATTCGAATACCTTTGTGCTGTATTGAAATGTTCCCCCAGAGTTCTCCTATTAATTATTTACAGGCCTCCTAAATATTATGCTAATTTTTTCGATGACTTTACAGAATTATTGTCTAGCATCTCCACTGACTTTGACTGTCTAGTTATAACTGGTGATTTTAATTTTCATACTGATGATTTGAATGACAAGGGTGCAAAATAATTTTTTACTATTTTAGACACATTTGAACTGTCTCAACATGTGAAAGAGGCTACTCATAGTAAGGGGCACACCCTGGACTTGATTATCACAAAGGGTCTCATTGTTTCTGATATTTTCGTGACTGATCCTTCATTGTCTGACCACTTCTGTGTTTTCTTTAATATATCTTTTATTCCCGACATACAGACAAAATCAAATAGTCAAAAAACGGTATAAAAATGAACATTCTAATGTACTCTTTAAAAATGCCATCTCCTTCTTACCACCTCTAAACCCATGTTCTGCAGATGATCTTGTAGATAACTTTAACTCCAAAATTGTGAAAGTTATAGATGTCATTGCACCTGTTACGGTTAAAACGATTTCTGGTAAGCAAAAGGCACCCTGGAGAAAAGCTGCTTTTGTAACAGCCCAGAAAAGAGAATGCCGGAAAGCTGAGCGCATCTGGCGGAAAACAAAACTTCATATTCACCATGACATCTATAAAGAGAGCCTCCGTGCCTACAATTTAGACTTAAAAAGTGCTAGAGAAACATTTTTCTCCAATATCATTAACAACAACACTAATAAGGCAAAAACCCTATTTGCAACTGTTGACAGACTGACCAACCCCCCAACACAATTACCACCTGAACTCCATTCCACGCAGAAATGCAATGAGTTTGCATTATTCTATACAGATAAAATTGAAGGCATCAGACGTGCCATCAATATCACCGCTTCAAACAAAAATGTTGGATCACCACCCTGTTTAGGCAAAGGTAACGTGGCAATGATGACATACTTTAATGTCATAGACTCTAAAACTCTTGTGGAAACGGTGACACAACTAAGGCCATCCACCTGCTGCCTTGATGCTTTACCTACCAACATCTTTAAGAATGTTTTTGACTGCCTAGCAATAGACATACTGCAAATAGTTAACAGCTCTCTTCAATCAGGCAATTTCCCAAAAGCCTTGAAAACTGCAGTTATTAAACCTCTTTTAAAAAAGCGGAGCCTAGATGCCTCTATTATTAACAACTATAGACCAATATCAAACCTATCTTTCATAAGTAAAATCATTGAGAAAGTTGTCCTCCAGCAACTTAATCACTTCCTGGCTTCAACTGGCTGCTACGACAACTTCCAGTCAGGATTTCGACCTCTTCGTAGCACCGAGACCGCTCTTATTAAAGTTGTAAACGACATCCGTCTTAACACAGACTCTGGCAAAGTTTCAATATTAATGCTATTAGACCTCAGTGCTGCATTCGACACTGTTGATCACTCAATACTTTTGGACAGGTTGGAAAAATGGGTGGGGCTCTCAGGCACAGTCTTAAGTTGGTTCAGGTCATATTTACAAGATAGGAACTATTTTGTTTCCATTGGCGACTTTGTATCAGAACCAACCAACGTGACGTGTGGAGTACCGCAAGGTTCGATCTTAGGGCCCTCTTTATTCAACATCTACATGCTCCCACTAGGGCAAATCATGCGAAATAATAATATTGACCACCACTGCTATGCCGATGACACTCAAATCTATGTAGCGCTATCACCAAATGACTATCGCCCCATAGATCTGTTGTGCCAGTGCATTGA
This sequence comes from Amblyraja radiata, assembly GCF_010909765.2. Taxonomy (NCBI): domain Eukaryota; kingdom Metazoa; phylum Chordata; class Chondrichthyes; order Rajiformes; family Rajidae; genus Amblyraja; species Amblyraja radiata. Next base: position 38,136,460 of record NC_045964.1, on the reverse strand, counting down.
GCAAGTCAAAGACTGGATGTGCCAAATTTTTCTCCAACTAAATAAGGACAAAACGGAGATAATTGTTTTTGGTGCTAAAAAAGAAAGGCTTAAAGTAACCCAACACCTTCACTCTCTGTCCCTGAAAACTTCAAACAAAGCCAGAAATCTTGGGGTCATTATGGATTCAGATTTAAATTTCGACAGTCACATCAAATGTAACAAAATCGGCCTACTATCACCTCAAAAACATAGCAAGATTAAGAGGACTCATGTCAGCTCAAGACTTAGAAAAACTTGTACATGCCTTTATTAATAGTAGGCTAGATTATTGTAACGGTCTCCTTGCAGGTCTTCAAAAAAAAAAACTGTCAGGCAGCTACAGCTTGTTCAGAACGCTGTTGCTAGAGTTCTAACAAAGACCAAAAAATTTGAACATATTACACCAATTGTTAAATCCTTACATTGGCTCCCTGTATGTCAGAGAATTGATTTTAAAATCCTGCTGCTCACCTATAAATCACTACATGGTTTAGGGCCAAAGTATATCACTGACATGCTTCCACTATATAAGCCTTCTAGACCGCTAAGATCTTCTGAAACCAATCTGCTAGTGATTCCCAGAGTAAATACAAAACATGGGAAAGCAGGATTTAGTTACTATGCAACAAATAGCTGGAATAAACTTCCTGAAGATTTAAGACTTGCCTCAACTTTGACCACTTTTAAAACAAGACTGAAAACTTTTATGTTTACTTTAGCTTTCAGCTAAATCTTAACTACATTGCACTTTTAACTTTTGCACTTTTTGTAATGCATTTTTAATTTTGCTTTTCTTTTCTTTTAGTTCTTCTATTTTATTTCATTTTATTATTTCATTTATTGTATGACATGTTTTTATGTGAAGCACTTTGAGTCTGCCTCGTGTATGAAATGTGCTATATAAATAAAGTTGCCTTGCCTTGCCTTGCCTTGCCTTAATTCTCAAGTCATGTCCTCTTGTTTGAATCTTCCCTACTCTCAATGGGAAAAGCTTATCCACGTCAACTCTGTCTATCCCTCTCATCATTTTAAAGACCTCTATCAAGTCCCCCCTTAACCAGCCGTAGCCTTAGTCAGGCTTGCATCCCTGTTCAGGTGTTTGGACTGAAGAAATGTGGAAGAAAAAGAAAGAAACTTATCCCTGGCTAAATATAAAGTACGTGCAAACATCAGCAATCTGACACATTACGTGTTGAAAATAATGCTAGTAAAGATGCTCTTGGAAAATTATGTGACACCATCATTGCTTCGCATCTAAAGGCAACTTGTTCAATTTTTCGTTCTGCATATTATTTAGCTCAGAATCACAAATCATACTTTGATCACTTTGGCTTACTGGATCTTCAAAACAAAAATGGTATTGACATTGGAATTGAACTGTATTCCCGCACTAGCGCTACAGAGATCATTAACCACATAGCCATTAATATGGAAATGAAAATTTACCAGCATATCAAGCAGATAAATGGCAACATTTCTGTTCTTATTGTTGAAACAACAAGCCTGAGCATCAAGACGCCCTAATAGTTTATTTGAAATGTGAAAGTGATAAGGAAGGTGATCCCCATTTTATGTTTCTACATCTAATTGAACTGCCTGATCAGAAAGCTGCAACTATTGCTCAGCATCTGGTGTTGCTACAAATCTCAAGGAACATTACCCTGATGTGATAATTTGGCAGTCTTAATCACAGGTTAGAACTTGCAGAAGGTGATTCGGTGATTCATGGAATTAATCATTTTCAATAATTTATGGACAAATTGTACTCTGTTTACAGTAGATCACCTCTAAATCAAAAGGAAGTGTCTGAATATGCCTCTCAACTAGAACAAATTTGCAAAATAGGCCGTGTTCTGGGCACCAGGTGGGTAGCAAACTCGTTTCGAACAGTTTCAGCAGTGTGGCAAAATTATGAAGCACTGTGTCTTCATTTTGAAAAAGTAATGAAGGGTGAATCAAGATCTGGGAGTGACAGAAAAACCTATGTCGGTCTGTTGACAAGACTCTCTTCAGAACAGTTTCTATTGGATTTAGCTCTAATGTATGATACGTTGCATGAACTTGGTTTATTGTCAGAGTGTTTACTGAAATGCACTACTATGATTGTTTATGCAGACAAACTGATCCAATGGAGCATAAGATCACTGCATGGACTGAAAGAGTAACCTGGTACAAAAACTCTAGAAGCTCAAGAAGCAGTTGAAAAGGGGAGTTTGGAGAAATTACCTTAACAAGCAACAATAAAATCGTCTCCATTAATTATCAGCCGTTTCTTACAAACTGTCATAAACAATTTGTAGCACCGTATGTTCACGACAACATCCTTGAAAGTTTCTCATTCTTCGGAACCTCATAGTATGTATAAATCCCTGCTAAATGAATTGTGTGTCCATGATAGATGCTGTTGGCCTGCTGAAATACCACCTAATTATGGAGAAGCTGCAATATCATCGCTCTGTAAGTTTAAGCTTTCTTCTTCCTCTGTAATAAATGCCTTCAGAGATTATGTGGAGGATCGTGGACGTCACATCCCCCAAGATATACGCCCATTACTGAGCTGTTCACATTATTCCTATTAGTACTGCTGAGTGTGAGAGGGGATTCAGTCACATGAACTTGATAATAACACCAACACACTCAAGAATTCTCATAAATCATCTATCAGCACTTATGTTTGTTAAACTACATGGACATCGTCTGGTTCAGTGGAATCCTGAGCCGTACGTCACATTGTGGCTGCGGTCCCACAGATCAGCTGAAGACACCAGGACAAGAGTTGCTTCAGACCCCCGAACACATATTATGCCTGACCCTTTGTGGGAATTATTGTGAAACCTCTCATTGGTGGCATTTGGTAAGTAGGTGATCCCTTGTAAATTGGTAAAATACATGATTAACGTCTTTTTCTTTACTTGCTTGATAATTATATTTCATCATGATTAATGAGTGCAACCGTGCAATATTTTGTCATATTATTAAATTAAGTGTTATATGTTTTATTGTACTAGTTATACACTGGGATGTAGTGATAGGCTATAATCATGTTTGACTCTTGGGAGACTAGCTTGTTCCCCCCCCCCCCCCCCCCCCCCCCCCCCCCCCCCCCAGGCAAAACCTGAAATGACGCCCCTGTTTAACAGCTCCGGCACCTAAAAAATCCCCACTGCAACACTGGTTGTACATCTAGTAAGATGGGAGTGTCCCTTGACTTCCACCATTGCCACAGACCACGAAAAGCTCATATCATGGGCGGCTGTGCCTAGCTCTTGTGAAAGTACACAAATACTGAGGTCATGGTGGACAGCTGGAAGATTTGCAATAGTTGAAGAAAAATTGTGAGAATGTGTGAGGCAATAGTAAAAAGAAATGACAATGCTATGAGGATGAATTGAAATATATTAACACCAGAAGAAGTCAAATGCGTCTAAAAATTCATGGAAAATTAGGAAGAGCACTAGACCAAATGGCTTTTCCTTAGTAAGGAATTAGTATAATTAATGGAAAACCCTTGTACTGGCAGATCGTAATTAGAACATTTTGGAGTTTCATTGTTCTTTATTGATTACAGTTTTAAATGTTGATCAAAGTGCTTCTGAGCAAGAATTATCTTCATTATATAGTAAACTTGCATTTATTTTTGTGGAAGGTCCTTTGAAACAAGTAAATGAGCTAAATGGAGGCCAAGTCATTCTGCTCCACAGCAGGGAATGTCCCTGCTGTCACCTCACATCTTTCACACAGGGTCTGATATTTTTCATTTGCTTCTGAAAAAGAAAAGATAACGGCAAAGATCGTCACTGGCGCAAATTTGATTTTGCCTGTGTTAATGGAATTATTAAATGCAGTTTGCTGCTGATTTTTGTAAATACATCAAAGTATCATCTGCTTTGTAAATTAATGTTTTTTTTAATTAAAGTGCTGTTTCCCCCCCATTGTTATGTAATAGACTGGATACCACAATATACCACAGAAGTAAGGCTCCCTATTGTTCTAGCATATTGGAGTGCTGACTGTTAATTGGTTCGCATCACAGCCTGTAGCCACAAAATAGATTTCTTATTTTAACCTTCTAACAACCAAGCAATAACATTCAATTCAAAATATTCATCCCCTTTCTTTTGTGCTGCAAGAACGATATTTACTGACTCCTATTCATACCCATTATTTGTTTTTTACGAATACATATGCTTGTGTGCGTGCGCGTGTGTGTACACACACACACACCAAACTTTTTTTCTCATATATTATATTGTTTACAGTGTACTATGTTTATATATTCTGTTTTGGCTGCTGCAAATGAGAATTTCATTGTTCTATCTGCGACATATGACAATAAAACACTCTTGACTCTTGACTCTTTTGGAACAAGAGAATAAACCTGAAGTATGTTTCTGAATTTAAACTGATTTTCCAAAATGAGCTCAAAATATTGTGCAGTTTTTAAAAACATATTGGTCTTGCCTTGATTCCAAACAATTACTAAAATAAATAATATTTCTTTCCAATTCTTTGAAATAAACAAATGCCTCAAATCATTCAATTAGACATTTTCATTTCTACAACAAAGTATATTAAGCTATATCTCATGCTTATTTGATTCCATATTACTAGGGGGCAGTGTTGCTATACATGGAACAGTCTGAAAAATAAAATGTCCTTTAATAAGATTATTTAAGTAGCCAGTGAAACAAAAACAAAAGAAACACATAAGAAATGAGAGACAATTACATTTTTATACATCGATGGAAATTGTAACACAAAATATGTCAAAGTATCATGCATAGATGTAGAGATAATAGTTTGTTGGTGAAATCTCAGATATATTTGCTCAGCAGAACAAATCATTAATACTGCAAAGAGCCAGATACTTCAGGTAACTAGAGTTTAAAGTTCTTCACAACAATTCATGCTATGGTTAAAAACAGAACAATACATTTGGTAATAAGCAGTATCAGAGGTGATGTCTTAACAACACCCCAGGTCCCAACACACTAATAATCCTTTGGCATTTTCACTAGAATATCCAATCTCTTTTCCATCTGTGAGAGCATTAACTCAATAAGCGAGTTCGGTATTCAGAAAAATGCTAGGAATCATGGGATTTGTCAAAGGTTACTCGCTATAAAGAAAAAGCGAATAAAGCGCTGGATGTATAAACTGTGTATAAATTCTTATCTTTATTCATGATTTATGTGTAAAAATATATTTAATCCGAGGAACAGTGGTGAAAGGTAGTGGGAGAGCGGGGTGTAACAGCGAGAGAGAGGGGGCAGATGCGAGTGGGAGACATGGGGAGAGACTGGATTGGCAGAGAGACATTCACGGCAGCTGCGCGCACACAGACCCGCACCTCATCCGCAGCCAGGATCGAACCCGGGTCCCGGGAGCCGCAAACGCTGCCGAACCGCCACCGGACTGTCCCCGTCCCCGTCCCCGTCCCTGTCCACATTCCCCCAGAGCAGAGCCGAGCTGGAGCCAGCGCCTCCCCCCCCGCGCCGGCTGCAAGTCTGGGGCCGCCACCGCTCCGGGCTGGCCCCGGACTGCCGGCCAACCCAGCGGGACAGTCCAAGGCTGTCCTGGCGGGACAGGCTGAGCCGAGCTGGAGGCATCGCCCTCCCCCCCCCCACCCCCCATGCCGGCTGCAAGTCCGGGGATGCCAGGGCCACCCCGGACTCCTCCGGCCACCCCCGGACAGGGAGGGGACCCCCGGGACCGGATGGGGATGGCCCAGCAGCAACTCAACAGTGCCCGCAGTGCCTGAGACCCGGGCCCGACCCTGACCACGGACGAAACGCACGCTTGCACACAGCACAGTACCATAGTTGCCGAGAATGTTTATAGCGAGTGACCTATGACCTGGGCATGTGCAGTCGGAGTACCGAACTCGCTCATATTAGCCCCCATTCAGTTCCCGATTTCCAGTAAGAAAATTGTACATCAACACCCAAAGCAACGCTCACAACTGACTGGCCTAGAAGGAGACCCTAGTTTTGTCTTCAGAACCGGAGCAGACCAGCTGGCAGCAGTGACCTCTCCTTACCAGTTTACATTGTTATACCAATCCAATTAACTTACAGTACAAAGTTGTAGTGTGGGAAGAAACCGAAGAGTTTGGAGAAAACACAAACAGGTCACAGAGAGTACGTACAAACTCCGTACAGTCAGCACCCGAAGTCAGGATGGGACTCTGGTCTCTGGCGCTGTAAGTCAGCAACTCTACCGCTGTGTGCCACCGTGCCACCACATGGTGCCTGCCGTGGACCTTTTGCCTAAAGATAGGCAAACTGCTAACAAACTGTAGACAAGCCAAGGCTGTCTGGGAGGCTCGAGTTAATGTGTGCCATCAACAGTCTCTTAAAGCACTTCATGATGTGGATGTCAGAGCCATTAGACGGTGGTCATTAAGGCATGAGACATTACATTTCCTTGGTACAGCGATGATAATACAGAGAGTTACTGATGCTTGGGATGGACATGGTGATTCAAAGAGCCAGTTTTTTTTACCATGTGACCACATGTCTCCATGCGATCCTTTCACTAAATCAGTTGTGTGAGTATTTCTACTATAATGTTGCCATGTTTCACTTCAGATATCAGAGCAGCAAACGAGATATTTGGTCCTCAAAACAAAGTCCTTTACAGTATTGATGCAGTGGGCCGAAAGGCCATTTCTGAGCCATGCCATTCTGTGAACATTGAATACAACACACTTACGACTCTTACCAACTTGTACAGATATATCATATAAACATACTGTTGTGTTGCATTACAGTTTGGTTTGGGAACAGCTCTGCACAAGACCGCAGGAAATTGCAGATATGCTGTAGATGTAGCCCAGTCCATACCCAGATCAGACTCCCCACCATCGGCTCCATCTGCACCATGCTTCCTCAGGAAAGCAGCCATTATAATTAATGACCTTTTCCATACATTCCCTCTTTTCTCCGGTCCCAGAAGGGCAGAAGATACAAACAATTTAAAGCATGTACCACCAGACTTAGGAATAGTTTCTTCTCCTCTGTTATCAGTCTTCTGATCGGTCCTTCGATAAGCGAGGATACAATCTTGATTTTCCGACCTACCTCATTGTGGACATTGGACTTTTTCTTTGGAACTGGTAGGTTTCAAGGCTGAGACTACCTTCTGCACTCTGGTATTTTTCTCTTCGCTCATCCTGTGTATTTGTTAATGGTTTGATTGCATTCATGTATAGTATTATCTGGTTTGATTGGATAGCATGCAAACAAAAGCTTCCTACATTATCTCAGTACACGTGACAATAATAAACCGAAACCAAACGCTCTGCCAGAATGAATACCAACTCCAATTTGCTTTCTGTATGTGTGTACCTACACCATCTAATGTGGCGGTACTTAGCTTTGGACAGAAGGCAATGGATTTTTCTTTTTTATATTTGTACGTCTCTTGTGAACACGGCCACAGGCAACTTTTAGATTGGATCAGTATGATCATCAATGAAAAGAGATGTTGTTAAACTAGAAATCTGAAAGAGAAAGAGAAAATCTCTCAAATATTTCCAATTTTGATATCAGTTATATTGTCTGCTGCACCATTTCAATTCAAAATGTAATTTTATCATTCAGTTGCATTTCTTTCACCGTGAAAAACAAAGTGGTGAATCTTTGTATGAATGACAACATGGCATTTCTCTTCAACATAAAGCCAGAGGCTTGTTTAGAATCAATTCAAAATGTTTTTTGACATCCTTAAGTAACTTTATCTCTTCTGCTACGGGCTAGTTACCTTTTGCTGTATCTACCACGTGCTTTTTTTCACATAATAACCATAGCCAAGGGCGTCTGCAATGTTCTAACATTGATTTCTGCCACTTTCTGTTTGACTGCAACCTGCATTTGATGAGGATAAGTTATCAAATTAGACAAGGCCATTTGGAACAATAATAGCCACATATTGACAAATCAAATTTCAATCCAGCAGGAAATTCCTCATAATAAACAATTGCAGTTGAATCCATCCCATTGACATTCAAATATTCCTTTAGCTTAGGACAATGTGTCTTGGTTTAAAGATTTTCTTCTTAGAAAGTAACATCAGGCCTACTGATCAGCCCTAAACACTGGAGAAAAAAGATATATCCAAGAGGGATGTGAATGTATTGCTATTGATGTTACACATATGGTGTTGCCTAATTTATCATCTTTTTCTCCGTAATTTTCAGAGCCATAAGAAACTCATCAATTCATAAAGGCTACTGCATGTGTAGCCCCATCACAATGTTAGTAGCATTGAATTCTCCAATTTCAAGTAATCTTCCACCCCACCACGATGTGTACACACCATTTTCAACCATCATCCCTACTGTTTTCCCCTACTTTGCACACTCCTCTCCCATCCACATTTACCTTATCTCCCTTTTATTTCCCTCCCCTGTGCATTCCCACCTGTACCTCTCCCCCTGGTTTTACATTTCACTCCTCCTCTTCTCTCCTTATCTACCCTTTTGTCTCCTTTTCACCTCTAGCCTTTGCCACTTACTCCACCCATCTGCCAGGCAAAAAATGCTCTCACCTCCACCCACCAAGGCCACGCTGATCACCCGTTCACACTAGTTCTATGTTATCCCACTTTAGTATCCACTCCTTATACACTTGGGCCAATTCCAGGGGATAATTAACCTACAAACCGGCATGTCTTTGGGATGTGGGAGGAAACTTGGGCACCCAGCGAAAACCCACAAAGTCCAATGTGTCAATGGTTATTTATTGACATGTATGCAAAACACAGTTACACAATCCACATAAAGCACAGACACCATATTTTGGCACTATTTACAAAGAAAAAAAGCCCAGGTAAGCCCCACGCTGCTGTAGGCCCGTGACCCAATGTCCCTCTCCTCGCCTGACTGACTCTGTGTCCCTGGGGGTTCCTCCTGCAGCTGACCTTGACGGCACGAGGAAATATCCCGGTCCCTATATTCTTTCAACCTTCTGATTGGGAAAGAACAAGCTCAACTCAAAGAGGAGTTTGTTCTCACATCCACTCCAGCCTCAATGCCGGCTTGCAATTCCCCAATACCCCAGCAGAGTCTGAAAAAGCATCCCGACCCGAAACATCGCCTGTCCATTCCCCCCGCTAATGCTGCTTGACCCGCTGTTACTTCAGCACTTTGTATTTTTCTCCACATTCCAACATACGCAGCTCCTTGTGTTGCCATTCCCCAACACCAATGAGTGCCAGATGCTGGAATAGATCCAGCCAAACAGCTGGAATGCCAAACCGCCCCCAGGACAGAAATCATCTGTGCTATACCATTGTAAAATAGACTTTTGTAACTTTTTAATTTGCAATTCATTTAACATAGAACAGAGAACAGTACAGCACAGGAACAGCCCTTTCAGCCCACGATGTCTGTGTCGAACATGATGCCAAAACCAACACTTATCTGCCTGCACATACTCAATATCCCTTCATTCTCTGCATATCCATATGCCTATCCAAAGGTCTCTTAACTGCCACTATTGTACCTGCCTCCAGCTCCACCAACAGCAGCACAGGTTGTGGTAAAAATGCCTTGCAATCTCCTTGAAACTTTGCTACTCTCATCTTAAAGCTATGCCTTCTAGTATTTAAGCAACATTTATTTGAGATTTATTGAGGAGCAACATAAAAGGCAGCAATTGGCAATTAAAGGTTATGATAATAAATTATGTTTAAAGAAACAAAGCGTAATTTTTGAAATAATTAGGGAAAAAATATTACTCCCAGTATTCAGTCAAATTACTTGAAAATTGCTTCGATACATCTTGAATTAATAAAACTACATTGAATAATTTTACGATTAAACCTATTTTCATTTTAAAAGGCTTGACTGGTCTTTAATGGTTTAGCTGCTATTTGTACAATCAATCAAAGATTAAGGTAAGCAACATAAATATGTCCATCCATTTCAAAATATGCGTGCAGGTCTTGTTTGCAACTGCTTGTAGTTTTTAGTTTAGTTTCATTTAGTTTATTGTCATGTGCACCGAGGTACAGTGAAAAGCTTTAGTTGCGTGCTAACTAGTCAGCAGAAAGACAATACATGATTACAATCGAGCCATTCACAGTGTACAGATACATGATAAAGGTAATAACGTGAATAACAAGCTCCCAGCCTTCACCTGTTTAAGCAAAAGCAAGTAAAGGGCCTGTCCCACGGCGAATTTTTTCGGTGACTGCCGGCGTCATATCAGTGTCACCAAAAGATTTCAAAATCCAGCGGTGACAAAAAAAAATGTTGCGACACGTGAAAAAACACCGCGCGTCATACGTCATCACGCCGTATCACGCCGCGTCACGCCGCAAATTTTCGGTGAACAGTCAATTATGCCAGTAGCTGCCAAACAAATCGCCAAGTGGGACAGGCCCTTAGGTGCCTCTGAGCAAGCCTTGCTAAACCCAAAGATTTTGGGTCACTGCTTAAAGGGCCTGTCCCACTTTCACAACCTAATTCACGACCTTTTTTACTCGTGGACATTTTTCATCATGCTAGAAAAAACGCCCCGACCTACTTGATGCCACGAGCACCTACGACTATCATCACGGCCTGCTACGCCCTACCCATGACCTCATATGACCTCGTGACGACCTCCTACGACCTCGTGATGACCATGCTGCGAGTATGAGTCAAGGGCAAACTCGGTAGAGGTCGTGAATTAGGTCCTGAAAGTGGGACAGGCCCTTTAACGTGAGAGGATCAAAATGTAAAGGAGATGTGTGAGGCAAGTTATTTTTTCCACAGGTGGTGGGCCTAGGATGCTGGTAACATAGAAACATAGAAACAAGGTGCAGGAGTAGGCTATTCAGCCCTTCGAGCCAGCACTGCCATTCAATATGATCATGGCTGATCATCCAAAATCAGTACCCCGTTCCTGCCTTTTCCCCATATCCCTTGATTCCGTTAGCCCTAAGAACTAAATCTAACTCTCTCTTGCCAAAATCCAGAGAATTCAACAGATTCACAACTCTCTGGGTGAAAAAGTTTTCCTCAACTCAGCCCTAAATGGCCTACCCCTTATTCATAAACTGCGATCCCTGGTTCTGGACTCCCCCAACATCGGGAACATTTTTCCTGCATCTAGCCTATCCAATCCCTTAAGAATTTTATATGTTTCTATATGATCCCCTTTCTTCCTTCTAAATTCCAGTGAACACAAGCCCAGTCGACCCATTCTGTCAAGAGTCAAGATTCAAGAGTGTTTTATTGTCACATGTCCCATATAGAACAATGAAATTCTTACTTGCTGCAACACAACAGAATATGTAAACATAGTATGATATGATTAATGAGAGAGAGAAAAGAAAAGTTCAGTGTGCATATATACACATACTCACAATATATTTATATATATACTAGACCAAGTGGGACCCGTTGGGCCCCATCCCCCAACGCGGGGGGGGGGGGGGGGGCGTGGCATCACACTGGAGGGCTGGTACCCTGACGCGGCGTCGGCTTTCACCCCAGAGACAAGCGCCCCCGGAGCCAATCACCCATTCCAACATAACCCGTTCGCCCAAAGCAATATTCGCCCACTCACCCACAGCCCCCAACTGCGCAGGCGCGGCTCATTTCCCCTCATCCCCCAACGCTCCCTCCCCCTCCTCTTCACCCTCCCTCTTCTCTCCCCTCACCTCCTCCACTCCCTCCTTCACCTCTCCCTCCCTCTCCTTTCCCCTACCCTAATTCACTCCCTCCCACCCTCCATAATCCCTCTCCCCTCCCTACCCCCCTGACCCATTGGGCCCTGTTTCCCCAACACAACCAGTTTCCTCCACTGACACCCGTTCCCCCAACGCAACCCGTTCCCCCAATGCAATCAATCCATCCCACGTGGGGGGGGGGGGCAAAAATCTCACTCCTTACTCCCCTTGAAGCTGCTGGTCCCATTGTCTCTCTGTCACCTCTCCCTCCCTCTCCTTTTCCCTACCCTCAGTCACTCCCTACCTCACCCCTTTTGCACTCCCCCACTAAAGACAATGTTTAAATAACATTTCTTCTCCTCACATCCCCCACTCCGTCAACTTTCAAAGCTTGTGTATTGGCAGCAGAGATCACATTGTGATGTCATTTTCGGATTTTGGAATGTTCACTCCAGCGTGTGCCTGAGATCCCATTGTGATGTCATTTTCCATTTTCGGAATGTTCGCGGCAACTTATGTCAATGAGATTCCATTGTGAGTGGACGACTGTGAGATGCCACTGTGACATAATCACTGGAAACTGCTAGAAATGTCTCCCACTCACAGGCAGTTATTATTTTCAAAGTTGGCTTTTTTTAAAACATTAAATATCAATAACATGAAATATAACATAAAATGTGAAGAATCTTGATACTAACGACCACGGGAAAAAGCTGAGTAAGATTCTGCAACATTATTTTGCGCTATTGTTTACTGTTTTGGCGTAGTTCCTTGTCGAGGTAGGAGTTGATATGTGCCATAATCAACCTCTCAAAGCACTTCATCACCACAGACGTTAGTGCCACTGGTCGACAGTCATTGAGGCACGTCACCTTACTCTTCTTGGGCACCGGTATTATTGATGCCCTTTTAAAGGATACATACACATACACACATTTTCAAAAAACAAACAAAATAGTGCAACAATAATAATAATAGTCTATTGTAGTGCAGAGCTTATATGAGGCTGTGGTGTTTAATAGCCTGATGGCTGTAGGGAAGAAGTTGTTCCGGAACCTGGAATGTCAGTCTCGCCATCCTGGGAATTAACCTGGTGAACCTTGGCTGCACTCCCTCAATAGTAAGAATGTCCTTCCTCAAATTAGGAGACCAAAACTGCACACAATACTCCAGGTGTGGTTTCACCAGAGCCCTGTATAACTGCAGTAGGACCTCCCTGCTCCTATACTCAAATCCTCTCGCTATGAAGGCCAACATGTCATTTGCTTTCTTCACTGCCTGCTGTACCCAACCTATCCAAGTCATCCTGCAGCCTCACAGCGTCCTCCTTGCAGCTCACATTGCCACCCAGCTTTGTGTCATCCGCAAACTTGGAGATTTTACATTTAATTCCCTCGTCTAAATCGTTTATATTGTAAATAACTGTGGTCCCAGCACTGAGCCTTGCAGCATCCCACTAGTCACTGTCTGCAATACTGAAAAGGACCCATTAATTCCTACTCTTTGTTTCTTGTCTGCCAACCAGATATCTATGTCAATATCCTACCCCCGATACCATGTGTTCTAATTTTGCACACTAATTGTGCACACTAAAGGCAAATACAAAAGCGGCGTGTAAGAGGCTTTTGGATATGTACATGGATATGCAGGGAATGGAGGGATATGGATCGCATGCAGGCAGAGGAGATTTGTTTAACCGTTCAGCATGCACATTGTGGTTCATGTGCTGTATTCTTAATGTTTTATGGGTAGAGTTCCCTGGGATGCAACTCCAATGCCTTAGCCACCTGTTTTAAAAAATTTTTTAAAGCAGGTTTCTGAACTCCCTTACAAGAATTATCTGCCCCCAAACCACAGAAATACTGGCCCACTGTATTTGTTCACCAGGGTTGGGGGACTAGCACTAGGACCCAGCGCAGTCAAACCCGGGGTAGTGGGTGTCTGAAGCGTGGAAACTCCAGGCCCGGTGCTGAGTCCAGGCTGCAGGTAAGGCGACGGCTGCTGGAGGGCGGTGGAGTGGCCAGGGTCAGCGGGCAAAGAGAAGGAGGTCCCGGTGGGCGGATGGTCGGTGGGGCGGCGAGGTTCGACTGGTCCGATGAGGCAGCGAGGTGAGTAGGCCCCCCCTAGATCTCGAGGCCCTAAACTTAATCTTGTCTAGTTTATACGTAAACCCGGCCCTGATTGTCGGTACATATGATAATTACACTGATGACTCTTGACTATCATTGCGATTAGAGTTACCGCCACACATGAAGTAAAATACTATCTACCCTGTCTATGCCTCATAATTTTATAGACTTCTGTCAAATCTCCCCTAAACCTCCAACGCTCCAGAGAAAACAATCCAAGTCTGTCTAATCTCTTTTTATAGCTAATACACTCTAATCCAGGCAGATTTCTGGTAAACCTCTCCAGAGCCTGCATGAAATGTTTTATAAATTGTAGATTCAACCTTCACAATTCTCGTTCAAATGTTTCTTTCATCTGTCACGAGTTTTATATTTATTGGGAATGAAAGCAGGGCATCGATCAAGACTGCCCACATTTTTTGATGCACGTAAAGATAAGAGGCACCGGTCCATCTGGAGCGGAGTGCACGCTCTTTATCAGCGGCTGCAGCTCCGAGGCGAGGTGGGACCCAGCTGGCTGGCTGGCTGGCCATTCTCACTGGATTATCAACACCAACTGCCTGCCTCCAGCTTCCATTCCCACTGCTGCTGCTCCGATAACCCCGACGCGTCCGCCGGCGAGATAATGAACAGTCTCTCCACATGGGAAAAGGCAGGGAGGCATTCCCACGATCTGTGAAAAGGCGCTATCGCCATCTCGGTGATTGCTGCGATGTTATTGAAAATTCTGATTCACAACAGTAAACTGCCCAATTTCTATGCAGGATACTGTTTGCTTTGCGGTTTAATTATTTGGCCATTGTAGTGTGAGCAGGTGGAGAGGCACCAAAGCGCTATCTTCCACCAGAATAAAAGCCACCTCAAACGATTGCAGTGAGATAATGGATGCCTGTAGAAACAAGGAACTGCAGATGCTGGTTTATAGAAAAAGACACAGCGTGCTGGAGCACATGGACAGGTCATGAATGGATGCATGTGTAGCACTGATAGAGAAATCGCTCTCTGTCGAGATGCGACTTAAAATAAATGCACCATCTCGGCCATCTACAAGGACCCCGGCGCTATCTGCGTGGGAGCTGGACTGAAACAATGATTAAATCAAAGCAATCTGTAAAGTGAATAAAGGCGTTTAATTACACCTATTATATCCATAATTAAAAAATAAACAACGTTTGATTAATTGCAATGGGACCAGCAAAGATCTGACGGCGTTACAAATTAAAAGGCTGCAAGATTACAAATATTTATCTTGTTTGCAATTTAATGAAAATTAGAGGCAACCGTTCCCTGTGTGCAATCTACACTCGAAGCCACAAATTCCCAAGCTTCAAACTCTGACAACACGCAGCGGTGTGACACAGCTGCAACTAACCGGCGACCCCATCTTTCTGAACAAAACATCTCTTTCTCAGATGGAAAGTGGCCTCGACCTTTTTCAGAACTGACCGCTTTTTCCTTTTACGGAAGACGCTCCATCCACCCCTGTGTGTGTTAAAATATAGAAACAAGGAACTGCATTTGCTACTTTACACAAAAGGACACAACGTTCTGAAGTAACTCAAAGAGACTGTGGAGGATGAGGAATGATTCCATGTAGACACAAGGAAGTGCAGAAGCTGGAATCGGGAGCAAAAAATAAACGGAGTGCTGGAGGAATTTAGCAGGTCAGGCAGCATACGTGGATGGAAAGTAATGATTTGGCGTTTTTGGTCGAGACCCTGCATCGGGACTGAGAATAACGATGATAATACCTAACTTTGAAACTGAAAGTTTGTGTGAAAGCATTTTGTTAAATTAGGGAAAACTTAAGAAGATGCGTTTGTAGCATTTGAACGACCACTTTAACGCAATGCCATACCACTGGAATGCTGCGCGATTCGCGGTGATATTCTACATAGTCATTCCATATACATTGTTCAAGAACAACATAACGCTGCTCTTGCACAATGTGTATGGAATGACCATGTAGAACGTTCGTTTTGGAGGGTTGAAAATTTGTAATTTAAAAGGGCGCA